>NC_058082.1:558048453-558220406 GCF_014858855.1 Bufo gargarizans | reverse complement strand
TGATGGGAATCTTGAATTTCAGGTCTCTGGGATTGTGGATTCTCGTCTTGTCCGCGGTTCTCTTCAGTACCTTGTTCACTGGGAGGGGTATGGTCCTGAGGAGAGGATGTGGGTCCCAGTGACTGACATTAAAGCCTCTCGTCTCATCAGGGCTTTCCATAGGTCCCATCCTGAGAAGGTGGGTTCTGAGTGTCCAGAGTCCACTCGTAGAGGGAGGGGTACTGTCACAACCAGACAGCTGAGAAGCTCTGACAGAGGCCTTTCAGAACCTCCTCTTTGAGTTTCTGTGTTGTGGTATTCAGCTCCTCCTCTCGTTAGCCTCTCTCAGCTGTCATGTGTTGGACTAATTGCTTCCCTTTAAATTCTTCCCCAGAAGGCTTTTCTGGGCGGCTTATATTTCTTCCTGGAGTATGTGTGCATGCCCATCTGGTTCTCCTCTCCTCTCCAAAGTTAAGTGTTGAACGGTTATCTGTTATTTTCTGTTTGCTGGATCCCAGGTGACCCTGACTCCCTCCGTGTCTGGTGTAGGGAGCCGGTGGTCGTGTCCCCTCACTATTGTAGGGTGCTCAGGGGTTATATAGTCAAGGTACGTGGATATGCATACCTCCACCATTCGGATCTATGCATAGGCTAAGCAGCCAGGGAAAGTGCCAGGTCTTCTACAGGGGTCTCCCTTTTGTTCCTTAGCTGTTGGATCCAGCGAGTAATTTATGCATGTTGTTTTGCCTTGTTACCTGTACACATTCCGTGACAGTTACATGTATTGTGATATGAACTTTGACCCATGACACATCCATCAGGTGGTACAGGACAGCCAATTGAGAAGTTTCAGCACATGGACACGCCCCCTACCTTATAAATAAACCCCGCTCAATTTGACAGTTGGTAAAGTGGTGTGCTACAACGGTGCCAATCTGCTGAGCGCGCTGAAACAGGGCAAAATGACACACGTGCCGTGCATGGCATGCGTGCCGAACTTAATCATGCAGCGATTCATTGCCAAATACCCCGAGGTCCAGGATGTCTTGCAGCAGGCCAGGAAAATCTCTGGCCCTTTTAGAAGATCTTACACGGCCATGGCTCACCTTGCTGATGTTCAGCAGTGACACCACTTGCCCGTAAGACATCTGATTTGTGACTGCCCGACGCGCTGGAACTCCGCCTTGTATATGCTTGATAGGCTGCTCCAGCAAAAACGTGCCATTAACGACTACCTGCACGAACTCTGCGGCAGGACAGGTTCCGGGGAGCTTGGTTTCTTTTCACGGCTCCAGTGGCTGCTCATGAGCAACGCATGCAGACTTCTGCAGCCATTTGATGAGATCAACAAACTGGCCAGTCGCAGCCAGGGCGCCATCAGTGACATCGTACCTTATGCCTTCTTTCTGGAGCGTGCATTGCGTTGTGTCATTGATCAAGTCGCCGAGGAGCAGGAAGATGAGGAAGTTGCAATGCTGAATAAATTCCCAGGGGGGCTACTCCATCTGAGACAAGTCAGCAGGAGTCTGAAGAGGAGTCAGAGGAGGATGGCGCCTGGGGGGAGAGGAGGAGGATGAGCAAGAAGAGCAGGCTTTAAACTTTTCTGGGATCCCTGGTGTTGTCCGTGGATGGGGGGAGGAGACTGAGGACGACATTCCCCTGGATGATGAGCAGGAGCCAGGCCGCTCCACCCTTTCCAATTTAGTGCAAATGGGGGCCTTCATGCTCCAGTGTTTGAAGAGGAACCCCCGTATAAAAAGCATAAAGGGCAAGGACCTGTACTGGGTGGCAACGTACTTAGACCCCCGGTACAAACACAAAATGGTGAACATGTTACCAGCATCACAGAGGGCTGTCAGAATACAGCATTACCAGGCCTTGCTTCCCGAGATGCTGCATTCTGCTGTTGCGGGAGCTGGCAGAGGAATTTCCACCCACAGAGAAACAGTTGCGGGACCCAATCCTACTGCACATGCAAAAAGAGGGCGGTTTGAAGATGTGTTGGTCATTTCGGATATGAGATCATTCTTGCAGCCAACCCATCGACAGCCGCCCTCCGGATCCAGCCTTTAGGGAATGGCTAGACTGAAAGGTGTCCTACTACATCGGGTTAACGGCCGATGTGGACGCTCTGAGAGGCGAGGAACCCCTTGACTACTGGGTGTGCAGACTTGACCTGTGGCCAGAGCTGGCACAATTTGCCATGGAACTCTTGGCTTTCTGGACGTTCAGCGCAGCAGGGGATCGTGACCAATAAGCGCACTCGCCTAGCTCACGACAGTGTGGACTACCTCACATATCTAAAAATGAATGAGGCATGGATCTCGGAGGAATTCAACACCTGTGATGACCAAGTTTAATTGAATTTCACCTATTACCATTGTTTTTTTTTTCAAGAGGGGGGATTTCGTTAGCCATGTTTTTAATCCATTTTTATTTTTTTAGTTCTTTTAAACATACAGCAGATATAAAAAGTCTTCACACCCCTGTTAAAAAGTCAGGTTTCTGTGATGTAAAAAAATGAGACAAAGATAAATCATTTCAGAACTTTTTCCACCTTTAAACTGTACAACTCAATTGAAAAACAAACTGAAATTTTTTAAGTAGAGGGAAGAAAAAAATCTAAAAATAAAATAACATGGTTGCATAAGTGTCACGGAGTATGTTGCAGATAGCTGGAAGTTATAGATAAACACCTGACTGGCTTCAACCCAAACTAAGGAGCATAAAGGTGACCCCTATAAAACCCTAAGAGCTCACCCTGACTGCTAAGCACATACAAGGGTCTCAGAGGTAGACGATTGCATGCCCTCGTACCTAGACTGTCTGACACCTGAAAACCCTATAATAGTTAGGGGACACGACCACCAGCTTCCTGCACTTAATATGGAGGGAGTCAGGATCACCTAGAATCAAGCCAGCAAGAAAACACAATACATGAAAGGACTTATCTGAACAAGCAGCAACAGAAGTCTCCAGCAGTGAACACTTTCAATCCAGGAAGTAGTATAAACCGCAAAGTGAGGCAGTATGGGAGGGAATATAAAGGAAAGAGGATTAGTCTAAATAGGTGACACCTGGGAGAAGGAAATGAGATGATAAAGTGAAACCAAAACAAAGAACATCATGCAATAGGTAGAAAAGGACGTCTGTCAGATCTCCTCTACAGCACTCAGTCTTTTTGGGTATGAGTCTATCAGCATGGCACATTTTGACTTGGCAAGATTTTCCCACTCTTCTTGGCAAAAACACTTCAAATCTGTCAGATAGCGAGGGCTTCTCCTGGACACAGCCCTCTTCAGATCACCCCACAGATTTTCAATCGGATTCAGATCTGGGCTCTGGCTGGGCCATTCCGAAACTTTAATCTTCTTCTGGTGAAGCCATTCCTTGGTTGATTTGGATGTATGCTTTGGGTTTTTGTCATGCTGAAAGATAAAATTCCTCTTCATGTTCAGCTATCCAGCACAATCCTGAAGGTTTTGTGCCAACATTGACTGGTATTTGGAACTGTTTATAATTCCCTCTAGCTTAACTAAGGCCCCAGTTCCAGCTGAATAAAAACAGCCCCTTGGCATGATGCTGCCACCACCATGCTTCACTGTGGAGATGGGGTTCTTTTGGTGATGTGCAGTGTTGTTTTTGGGCCAAACATATCTTTTGGAATTACCTTGGTTTCATCAGACCATAACACCTTCTCTCACATGCTTTTGGGAGACTTCAGATGTGTTTTTGCAAAATGTTGCCTGGCTTGGATGTTTTTCTTGGTAAGAAAAGGCTTTCGGCTGGCCACTCTACCCCACAGCCCAGACATATGAAGAATATGGGAGATTGTTGTCACATATACCACACAGCCAGGACTTGCCAGATATTCCTGCAGCTCCTTTAATGTTGCTGTAGGCCTCTTGGTCGCCTCCCAGACCAGTTTTCTTCTCGTCTTTTCATCAATTTTGGAGGGACATCAAGTTCTTGGTAATGTCACTGTTGTGCCATATTTTCTCCACTTGATGACGACTGTCTTCACTGTGTTCCATGGTATATCTAATGCCTTGGAAATTGTTTTGTCCTCTTCTCCTGACTGATAGCTTTTAACAATGAGATACCTCTGATGCTTTGAAAGCTCTCTGTAGACCATGGTTTTTGCTGTGGGATGCAACTAAGAAAATTTCAGGAAAGACCAACTAGAGCAGCTGAACTTTATTTGGGGTTAATCAGAGGCACTTTAAATGGCCGGTGTATGCTGACTCCTATCTAACAGGATTTTGAATGTGATTGCTTAATTCTGAACACAACTACATCCCCAGTTATAAGAGAGTGTGCACACTTATGCAACCACATTATTTTAGTTTGTTTTGTTTTCTTCCCTCCACCTAAAAGATTTCAGTTTGTTTTTCAAATGAGTTGTACAGTTTATAGGTCACATTAAAGGTGGAAAAAGTTCTGAAATTATTTATCTTTGTCTAATTTTTTTTTTACATCACAGAAACCTGACATTTTAATAGGGGTGTGTAGACTTTTTATATCCACTGTATGTATTTGACATATATTTGTATTGGCCTGCAGTGAAATTGATATTCAATGACCATCTAATATACCTCCAGCTACATAATTACTTGATCTTTTCTGTCAGATGAATGCCTAATGTTTAGGGCCTGTTTCTAGGCTCCAGCAGGGCACATTTTTGAGACACATAAAAATGGCCCGTGATTAAAATACATATTTTTTGTGGGAATTTTTGCCATTGATCCCCCTCTAGTATGTCACTGTCCATGTTGTGGGAACGATTTGTGTACTTCTAGTAAGTATTTGGTGGCTGCAAATATGACCTGAAGGTTTTTCAGGTTTGCCTGCCATAAAAGTGAATGGGGCCCGACACGAACTTGTGGTTCGCAAACATTTTGTCCATCACTACCGAGGGTATTTGGCACACGGGTCAGATCCCATTTCTGGCTCCCCTGCCCCCAAAAACAAAAACAAAATATAATTTTACATGCTCCCCCTGTGTCTTCCACACAGTATAATGACCCCAGTCGTCCCCTCAGAGAGTATAAATGACTAGTATTGGGCGAATCGAGCTTCGGATCATAGATCAAAACTTCATTTGAATGCTGTACGGAGATTCTTCTCTGTACAGCATTAAAATGTATGGGCTCCGATGAGGTGAAATTCGTTATCACCGAAGTCTTGCGGGACTTCAGTGAATAACTTCGGAATTTGATTTTAAAGAGGACCTGTCACCGCTCCTGACACGCCTTTTTTATTAGCTTCATGCATTCCCTATGTAATACAAATTCTGGAGCATCTACTCTTGTCTCTATGTTGTGCCATTCCTTCATTATTTGCACTAGAAGTTATGAATGAATTGCTATTAGCCTTCAGTAAGGGTACAGAGCGGAGGTAACCAGTTGGGGGTGTGTCCCTGTTCAGTCTGAAAATGGTAGCACTGATTGGATAGAGTGAGACTGAGCAGGGACACACCCCCAACTGGTTACTTCCCCTCTGTACCCTTACTGCAGACTGCTAGCCATTCATCCATAACTTCTAGTAGGAATAATAGAGGAATGGCACAACATAGAGACATAAGACTAGATGCTCCAGAATCGTTATTACATGGGGAATGCATGAAGTTATTAAAACAGGACTGTGAGCAGTGGATCTGAAGCTGACTTTGTATTTCTGTTTTAAATTGTTTTTCAAGTTTAAAAATCGAATGACAAAGTTATTCACCAAATTCTCACCTTGTCAAAGGCCATACATTTTAATGCTGTACGGAGAACAAAGTTTTGAGTCAACTTTGGATCTTGGATCCGAAAGTCGATTCCCCCCATACATTATGACCCCCAGTGGGTCCTTATTCTGTATGTTAACACTGGGCGTCATTATACTGTATAGGGGGCACTGGGCGTCATTATACTGTATGGGGGACACAGGTGGGTCATTATACTTTGTGAGGGGGCCAATGAAGGTCAGTTTACTGTATGAGTGGCCATTGGGGGTCATTATATTGTGTGAGGGGCCCTCACACAGTGTAATGACCCCCAGTGGTCCTTTTACATAGTATAAGGACCCCTTGTAGCCCCCCACACAGTTTAATGACCCCCCAGTGCCCTCTCACATACTGGAAGTAATATAGATACAGTAGTTCCTGCGAGTAGTTAGTTAGCAAGTAGAGGTGACTTGCCTACAGGATGCACCACGACAGGACCTAGAGAGGGAAAGCTGTAGCTAGCACCAGAAGGGAGTTGAGACCAGAGTGGTGGGGTTAAAAGGTGCTACCTCTACCATGGATCCTGGATGCACCTGAGGTCTTGTGGGGTATTGCAGCACAAGGTGGGATTGCTGTGGTGAAAACTACAGAACTTCCTATATTAATTGCTGCCACTCAAATGAGTTTCTGACTGTTTCCTTCTGCCATCCTAGAGTGGGGAGCTATGCTATCCTCAGGGAAAGATCTGACCCCCCTACAACCTTCCCTCCGTCAGATCTAGGTATCTAACACTACAAATGGAACGGCATTTTTGATATTGCTATCACCTGACAGCCCTCTAGGGCTAAGAACAATGCTGGATATTGCATTTCCTCACAAGGGGGATGGGATCCTAACTAGGGAACCCCCCGCATAGGGAACAGCAAATACGTGTCATGTTGGGGCTTGAGCATAGGCTAACTGATAGCATGCCAATGTCAGTCTGCTGCATCTAAAGCTAACAAGATATCGTCTTCTATTAAAAGAGACAACCTGAGCTCAGGATACATGTGCTATGACGAGGCAGATGGGAAGGGCTTCTCCATCACTTTAGTTATGCAGCACATCGTTGCCAGAAACATATTAAAAAGCTGATTATTTTTGAAGTTCAGGAAAGGAGAAAACTTTAAGATCTTAATAAAACTGCAATTTTGTGTAACGCGCTCAACATTTTGCAGATTATGCAGCTGTGATAAGATAATGTTCTGTGGTTGGCAGAGCGGCTGCCGAAGGCTCGCTTCGGGGTCTGTGTACACCTCCTCCTGCTAATTGATACTAGTCATTATGAAAAAGGAGTGAAAAAAGGAAAAAGTAGGCCAGATGTGAATACAAGTGTCATCCTCAACACTCCAGCGAGCTAAAGAGCTGTGACTCACACAACCAGGAAATCTTCAGTAAATAGAATGGGAACTTTTGACCTTTTTTAATTTTTTTTTAGGCCTTTTTTAATATGAAAAAAGGAAATTTAAAACTAAAAAGAAACAAAAATTGGGCAGAGTTGATACAGACTAAATTTCTAGCAGACGCCCTCCATGACGACGAGACGCTTCAGCCGTTCTCCCCTGGTGAGTTCTTGGTCTAATAACAATATGCAATTTTTTTTTTAATTTTTTTTTTAATTTTTTTTTTTTTTTTTATGCAGAGCATAATTTAATGTCCCCAGTGATTATTATGAGCTCTGTAAATTGCATCCTCAAGACTCTTTACAGTGCAGCTGCGACTAAATAATCCTCTGCAGATACAGCTAACCTGGTTTTGTGGCAACATACTGGTAGTTATTGAGTTCAAATAAATTTCCACAAAAAAAATAAAAAATCTCAAAAAATATAATTGCTAAATCATTTTTGTTATAATTTTTTCTTATTTTTACAGTAATCTTCCACTTTACATTTCTGGCTTGGTAGTAGTCTTAAAGGGAATAATCAATCCTATTGAACCCTCCATAATGCCTGATTAATCAGCAGAGTTAGATCTATTACTTACCTGTCTTCCCCTGATGCGTTGCTGCATTTATTAATTTTAGGTGTTTTAAGAAATGTGCAAATTTGGGTTTAAAGGCTGTGGTACACCTTTGGGGGCATTTTTTTTTATTATTGTTACATTGTACTCATTTTGAGCTAAAAATCATTTTTTCAATTGGTCTTTATTAAAAATATGGAGTCCTTTTCTCTGTACAAATCTAAGATCCTCTAGTAGCAGCCTGTGGATTTCTCTCTTTTCCGTCAGTCAGGGAGCTGACGGGCTCCTTATCTCTGCTCTCTGACATTATAAACACTCATTATAGCTCAGTTCTTATCTAACTGATAATAATAATGTGACTTAAATAAAAGTTTATGACCTCTTAGCAGTTTACAGATAAGGGTTATTAGATGACCAGCAGAAGGTCAAAGTGCCAGTCACACAGCTACAAAAACAGTTAAGTCTTTGTGACATAACGGCTCAATTATTTTTAATAGAGGCCAATTGAGAAAATGTTTTTTAGTTAAAAATAATTACAATGCAATCCTAAAAAAAAAATGCCTCTGAATGTGTACATAGCCTTTAAGTGCCGTTAGGCCCTAACCACTCAGTGCACCCTTGCTCCTCCACTCTGCTTTCCTGGACACTTCCCCTTCCACCTGGATACCTGGAGGGGGGAAGGGAGGGTGTGTCCAGGAAAGCCGAGTGGGTGGGTGTCTGGGGCCCACCTTAGCTACACTTACGCCCTAACTTGCATATTTCTAAAACACTTATTTCTCCTAAATGCAGCAATGGATTGCAGGAAGAGGGGTAAGCTATAAATCGGCAGGGTCAGCCATACCAGGCATTATGACTTGGCTGTTAAGGTTGATCCTGCTGACAGATGCCCTTAAACTGCAACAGAAGAAGTGTGAGGTAGTCTGAAGTCTGCATCCTTAGGATACGGCTGCTCCCGCTTTAGCTCTGCTTCTTCTGATTGCCTCCTGTATAAGAGCTCAGTAGATAGTCTATTTATATTAACTTGACAGCCCTACTTCCAGTTACAAGAGAGGAATCTTCTCCAACAGTTTACAGGAAATGCAGGTGGGAGAGTGGGTGGTTCAGTCATTTAGAAAAATACCCAATACTTTGGGGTGACAGTGATTTTAATGGATGAAGTGGTCCATTGACAGCTCTGCTTAATCTAGCAAATGGGCTAATATTAGGATTTTGCGACAATCTGTCATAAGATGTCTATCCTATATCTGTCTCTGTGTGGCCACCCAGTAATGATGATGTGAATTCCAGCCTGTCAAGGCTTGCATGTTGCAATATTTTATTAATTAGTCTAACAGGGCAGTGAGTGTGGAACCACTGTGCAATTACCAGGTTTGACTTTAGGGTGTCATTCTGGCACTCCCCTGGTATTTGCCTTTCAACCCTTGTACAGGGATGTGGACTTTACTGCAGAGGAGCAACCAGACCGCATCCTCCTGGGATAGTCTGGGTGTTTTTAGCAACTGATTAACGGGAGTCAAAAACGATGGTGCAAGCCAAAATCAGACTAGAGACTTGGAACGGGTTTTGACATCCAGGCAGTGACACAGATGATGTAGACAAGGATATACACAGAATAGGTGGGCAGGCAGAAAACAGAAGGAAGCATGACAAGACAAGAGAACTGGGTACTTGTCAGCAGCATGGACAGGGCAGGTACTGAGTACTGAACTAAAATAGACATCACTGAACTGGGAGGTCGGAGCACACTGACAGGATGGGAATATGGCTGGAGCATGAACAGAAACACAAGCATGAGTAACGCAAGAGTAACACCAGTAAATTGCAAAACAAGTACTGAAGCCTTAACTTTCAAACACCTTTGCTGGTCACCTGTGAACCTAAAGCTCAGGCAGCCTCTGGCTGGAAAAGGTGCCTTAAATACCCAGGGACCCCGAGCCATTGGCAGGAGGAGGATTTGAAAGCTTGTCCACTGGCTCTTTAACTCACTTTCTAAGGAAAAAGAGGTTGGAAGACCAGGCAGGAGCATGCAGGCCATAACTTGCAGAGGATGTTGGCAACCAAGATGCCGGATGGCATAATGAGTGTTGCTGCCAGTGAGTGAACAGCAGGGCATTGGTGGGCATGGACTGTCGACATGCCAATTGGTTTCCTAGGAAAATGGAGTTCTGAACCAAATGACAGTAATGGTGGACATATCTGTGTATGAGTTGTGTATGTCTCTGTAGCTCCCAGAGGCTTCAGTGGAGACAGCCACGTCTTATGAGTGGGGTATGAGGTGGTGAGAACCCACCAAGCTTCTTCCAGCCCTGTCCACGGCTCTCCTTATGCTCAGATCTGAGCAGGTGTAGGTGCACACCCTATAACAAGTGCTCAGTGTTATATTAGGATTGGTGACATCTTCATTTTATTGTGCTATCACATGCAGATTTTGGGCTGATCACGGGGGTGACATGTGGCAGTATATTCTAGAACTGCTCCTCCAGCACTTTACTAATGTGATATTAGTCAGACTGTCAGGACTTTACATATTTCATGAGAATTCTTCATGCTCAAACTCCATGGAATTACTGAAAGCTTTCCAGCAGCCCGGCTCCCTCGTCACCCCAGCTCATCATAGACTCTTGCCAAGTGATATAGCAAAATTTCCATTAACTCTTTCTGATGCTGTCTTCTTCATATCATGGATGTCACTGCTCTGTCCTGACAATTATTGTTTTTTTTTTCTGGGTTGTCTTCTAGAATCTACAAGGTTCTCCACCATGCTGCACCACCATGCTGCCTAAGGGCTCAAGCATACTGCCATTGGTCGGCCGTTCTGCAATTTCCGGTCCCGAATGCACGGGCAACATCCATGTAGATTCCACAGACGGATCCAGACCCATGCCCGCATATTGTGGACGCGCTGTTTGCAGGCTGCAATACGGGCATGGCCAGGCAACAGCTCTTTGCATGAGCCCAAAGGCCTGTGTCACACATAGGTTTTGGTATTTTTGCATTTTTTGTTGCCAACCTTTTGTGCAGTGTGTTTTTTCAAGGCATAAAACGCCAGCTCCGGGGGTTGCTTGGCAGTCTACGGGAAATATTAAGACCAGGACAAAAAGGTATTTTTATGTTTTTGCAAAAAAGAGGCGTATTTTGGGTCTTTGAAGAAAGCCTTAGAAAAACACAAAAGATGCTGAGCAAAATGAGTGAGGCAAAAAAAAAGCCAGGACCAAAACTCTGTGAAGGAGCACTAAGGTTCAAAACACACATAGCTATTTACACTTGTACTTTTCTATTTTTAGTGGCGTTTTGTTTTCTGGAGGTGTTTTGTCTGTTTTTTTTTATAATTTTATTTCATAGAATTTATAATTATATATTTTTTTTTTTTAAATAAATTATTAGTGGTTTATATAGCACTACTATATTCTGAAGCTCACAATCTAAGGTCCATGTCAGTATGTCTTTGAAGTGTGAAACGAAACCAGACTACCCAAAGGAAACCCACGGGGAGAACATACAAACTCCATGCAGATGTTGTCCTTGGTCAGATTCGTACCCAGGACATCAGCACTGCCAGGCACCAGCACTAACCACTGAACCACTGCAGCACTTTGAAGCTTTAGGCATTTTTTTCAGGAGTTTTTTTTCATCCGCTTCTCTATAAAAATGCAAAACGAAATTCTCTTAACAGGTTGATTTAGTATGTAAGGGGGCAATTACTTTTTTTTAACTAGGGCCAAGAAGAGCTGAAGCATATTTTCCTTCAATAAGCAGGATCATAATTTTATAAAAGGTATTTTGTGGTTATCTTTGTCTAATATAAAAATTTGTTTGATGAAGTGTTAAAAATATGCAAAAACAGAAGATATTGGGAAGGGGCAAATACTTTTTCAAGGCACAGAACTTTCTCCCCTGGAAGCTGAGTGATAAAAAAGCAGGTTACATGGGCCTTGGAGAGATCGCAATGTAAAATGAAGAGTCGCCTCCCCTACAAGTCCTTCCAGAACATTTTGGATGTTGTTCTTCATCACTATTTCATGAAGAAAAGTGGCGTCCCTGAGCCATGAAACATCTCCCGGGCATTTACATATTTTAGCAGGAACAATTCTTCTACCACGATGACTCCTCAGTGCGTCTACACATCTTACTACAAAGATTTTGTCATTATAGTCCTATTTTACATCTGTTGGGATGTTTTTGTATTTTTACTCTGATATACATCTGTGTACCTTACAGTGGATTCTCTTGGTGCCTACTGGACTAAGTCATACTCTTCTAGGCTCCTTTCACTTTTGGAATTCGTATAATTTTTGTTTTGTTTTTTGTTTTTTTTTATATGATTTCTGCCAGCCCCGATCTAAGATCTGACAAAGCTTCAGTTTGTCGATTTTGGTACTGCTTCGAAAGCCATCAAGAGATGCTATTGGAGGATATGCCAAAAAGCAACCAGTAGATCCTCTGTCCAAAATTAGATGAACGTTTTAAGGTGACGATTCCAAATTTCCTTAGGGCACAGCCACATGGTCAGAATTTGCAGCTTTGGAAGCCAAAATCAGGAGTGGATGACGAAAGGAGAGAAAGTTTAAAGGACGGATAGGACTTCTCTTCATTTTTGAATTCACTCTTGGTTTTGGCTTCCAAAAGTGCATCAAGAAACCTGACCGTGTGGTTGTACCCTTAGGCTCTATCAATTTAGCCTCAAGCCATATGTAATTGTGACACAGTGAATCCATGTCTTGAGGCTAATCAGTGGTCATTGACAACTGTAGCATCTTGGCTCATGCGGTTCACAATCACATGGTGCCAAGTGGTTAACAAGCCAGCTAGCCAGAAATTCTTGGATGTGCTATCTTACAACTCTCATTACACTCTGCCAGAAGCATGGTGTAATAGTGTAATACCCCTGAGTGGCATTACTATTCCTACACACTGCTACTGTCTATAATTGCTAACAACAATGTAATCTGTGTATGGATTCCAGGTCCTTGTCATTGTGCATTATAATATTGCTATGAAACGGATTTGTACATGTAATATGCCTGGTTCAGCAGCAGGTGGCAGCATATATGGCAGGGATATATTTATATAGAATTGAACTTACCATTTAATTCTTCCCCTTTTGGGCCAGTCCCGTTTCCTACCAAGGAAGGGGCTGCAGGAAGTTTTCAGTCAGTCTTAGTCATTCTAGTGTAGAATGCAGATGTGTGAAGATGTAGCAGCGAGGGAAGCGGCTCATAGAGCACCTTGACTCCTTATAGATTAAGAGACAGAGTATCACAAGGGGGTCAACAGCCAAAAGCACCCCACTCCAAGGATACCAGATAAGTCCTAAAGTCCAGCTGCTAGACTAAAGCTGAGTTTAGCACAGAAGAGATGGATAAAACAGAATATCCCAGTTTGCCTGCCAATTTATGCCAAAACCTGCTGGAACAAAAATAAATATCCCCTTTTGTCTGGAAGCAAGTTGATGCAAGTAAAGCTGTTGAACTTTATAAAGTCTGGACTCGACTTATTCTCCACCTCCACCATCTCACTTTTATTGCTTCAGAGCCTAACCCTGGGGAGCACGGTATCCAAGTAGGAGCACTGTGACACACACAGAAACTATTGAGGCTGCACCACACCACTCTGCATTCCTATATACCTGGGACATGATTGGCCCGGGGGTGACACGTTGCAATAATGTCAAACTTAGCAAATCTAATGAAACATTTGGGATAACCTTGAAAAAGAGTCGACCTTCTGTTCTAACGGAAAAGATAACACATCTCTAGGAACAAGCATGGAGGGTTGATGTCTCCAGGAAAGCAGCCCTCCATAAATTGTAACTGTATGTGGCATCGGGATGCTGTATCATTAGACACAGCCTCAGCACCCAAACATGCATACAGGGGTGGGCTGCCGGGCAGAAAATGTATGTGTAACCATGTACCTGAAGATTTTAAATAAGATTGAAAAATTGAAATGTTATTTTATTTTCCTTGCTAGAACTTACATTTTTCTGATGTTTTTGGTTTCCCATTCTCCGTGCTGGATTTAGGGTTGAACTGGGGTCCCTTGGGCCCACCAAAAGAATCTTCTTGGGGCTCAACCCACATATCATTTATAAAATCTCAGAGATTTTGATTCAAAGAAACAGACCCTAGTGGCTACTGATTGTCTCCAAAGGCAGCTCAAAATGTTTTTTTCTCGTGGACCTTTCAGACCTAATAACGCCCACCGAACGATTCTATCGTACTGGCTAGATTGCATCCAAGATGAGCTGGCTGGTTTTGGTGTGGCTATTTTAGTAGTTATATTCTTGGACATAGGGGCAGTATTATAGTAGTTATATTCTTGTGCATAGGAGGCAGTATTATAGTAGTTATATTCTTGTACATAGGAGCAGTATTATAGTAGTTATATTCTTGTACATAGGAGGCAGTATTATAGTAGTTATATTCTTGTACATAGGAGCAGTATTATAGTAGTTATATTCTTGTACATAGGAGGCAGTAATATAGTAGTTATATTCTTGTACATAGGAGGCAGTATTATAGTAGTTATATTCTTGTACATAGGGGGCAGTATTATAATAGTTATATTCTTGTACATAGGAGGCAGTATTATAGTGGTTATATTCTTGTACATAGGAACAGTATTATAGTAGTTATATTCTTGTACATAGGAGCAGTATTATAGTAGCTTTATTCTTGTACATAGGAGGCAGTATTATAGTAGTTATATTCTTGTACATATGGGCAGTATTATAGTAGTTATATTCTTGTACATAGGAGCAGTATTATAGTAGTTATATTCTTGTACATAGGAGCAGTATTATAGTAGTTATATTCTTGTACATAGGAGGCAGTATTATAGTAGTTATATTCTTCTACATAAGAGCAGTATTATAGTAGTTATATTCTTGTACATAGGAGGCAGTATTATAGTAGTTCTATTCTTGTACATAGGAGCAGTATTATAGTAGTTATATCCTTGTACATAGGAGCTGTATTATAGTACCATATTTTTTGCCCTATAAGACGCACTTATGGGCAGTGCGTCTTATGGGGTGAATACTGCCATTTACACCGAAACATTGCCGACCGCGATGCTGCACAGCAGCGGTATATCAGCAGGTAAGGAGGAGGGTTGGGGGCCGGCATCTGGTGGTGTAATGGCAGCTGGGCCCGGTGCATTCACTGTATTTTATTACACCGGGCCCCGCTCACTGTAGTATTAATAGGTAACGTGTAGGCATGGGCGCTGTTTTAAACTATAGTAATCCTCTGCAGCATAGAGAAATCCATGTAGTATGGTACTCACTTGAAACTCCTGTAGGCAGGCCGGGTGGCGGCAGCATAACATCATTCACTACGTCACGTGCCTGCTTCATTCATAAAGTAGGAGGAGCAGGTGTGTGACGTCAAGAATGACATTATGCTGACGCCGCCTGCCCAGCCTGCCTACAGGAGTTTCAAGTGAGTACCGTACTACATGGATTTCACTATGCTGCAGAGGATTACTATAGTTTAAAACAGCGACCATGCCTACATGTTACCTAATAATACTACAGTGAGTGGGGCCCTGTGTAATAGAATATAGTGACTGCACCGGGCCCCACTGCCATTACAACACCAGATGCCGGCCGCCACCCCCTGTATTGGAGTAATTCACTATTTTACACAGAGACACTGTTATGGGGGGGGGGTGGTCTGTGGATGACACTGTTATGGGGGGAATCTGTGGATGACACATATATATAGCATAAGATGCTATATATGTGTCATCCACAGATCCCCCCCATAGCAGTGTCATCCACAGATCCCCCCATAACAGTGTCATCCACAGATCCCCCACAACAGTGCCATCCACAGATCCCTATAACAGTGTCATCCACAGACCACCATTAGTTTAAAACCCACCAAAAAACACACTTTTGGTTCAAAATATTTCTTTTCTTATTGTCCTCCTCTAAAACCTACGTGCGTCTTATGTGCCGGTGCGTCTTATAGGGCGAAAAATACAGGTAGTTATATTCTTGTACATAGGAGGCAGTATTATAGTAGTTATATTCTTGTACATAGGAGGCAGTATTATAGTAGTTATATTCTTGTACATAGGAGCAGTATTATAGTAGTTATATTCTTGTACATAGGAGCAGTATTATAGTAGTTATATTCTTGTACATAGTAGCAGTATTATAGTAGTTATATTCTTGTACATAGGAGGTAGTATTATAGTAGTTATATTCTTGTACATAGGAGGTAGTATTATAGTAGTTATATTCTTGTACATAGGAGCAGTATTATAGTAGTTATATTTTTGTACATAGGAGCAGTATTATAGTAGTTATATTCTTGTACATAGTAGCAGTATTATAGTAGTTATATTCTTGTACATAGGAGCAGTATTATAGTAGTTATATTCTTGTACATAGGAGCGGTATTATAGTAGTTATATTCTTGTACATAGGAGGCAGTATTATAGTAGTTATATTCTTGTACATAGGGGGCAGTATTATAGTAGTTATATTCTTGTACATAGGAGCAGTATTATAGTAGTTATATTCTTGTACATAGGAGGCAGTATTATAGTAGTTATATTCTTGTACATAGGAGTCAGTATTATAGTAGTTATATTCTTGTACATAGGAGCAGTATTATAGTAGTTATATTCTTGTACATAGGAGCAGTATTATAGTAGTTATATTCTTGTACATAGGAGGCAGTATTATAGTAGTTATATTCTTGTGCATAGGAGGCAGTATTATAGTAGTTATATTCTTATACATTGGAGCAGTATTATAGTAGTTATATTCTTGTACATAAGAGCAGTATTATAGTAGTTATATTCTTGTACATAGAAGGCAGTATTATAGTAGTTATATTCTTGTACATATGAGGCAGTATTATAGTAGTTATATTCTTTGTCAAATTTCTTTTTATTGAGCAGAAATGACATTAAATGAAAGAAACAACAAAGGAAAGGATCCAACCCCTCTCCATAATGCACATACAGTACAAATAAATGAGGTATACATAGACATGTGGTCATTAAGTACATACATTCAGGTTTACATTCATGACATATGTGATGCAAAGTGCAATGTAGACAACCTCTGTTCACAGTTCCGCATACAGAAAATCTCCCTACTTATCAGGATGATATGTGCAGAAATGTAATCCTGTGCATACAGAATGGTTATAGCAATTACTTGTTTATATTTGTCTCCTGGGTACTAAGCGGGCCTAAACCCTTCACACTTAGATGTAAGCAAAGGTTATGGACAGGACCAGAGTTCAGGAGTGGCAAGGAGAGGGAGAAGGTCACGAACCCGCAACCGGGGACAGGGGGGGGGGCGGGGAAACAGAACAAGTAGGCCCTATGTAGTGGGCCCTCCTGGACTCGCATGTCTCAAATGCTTTCTGTAGGAACTATACCTTAGGAGTACTCAAGTAAGCGGCACCATTGACTGGCAGACCAAACTGAGCTCAGAAGCGGGTGACAAGCATTGCTCAGACACCTTATCCCAACCCACGACTCTCTACACTCGACCCCTGTATGTCAGCCAAGGGGTCCAGATTTTGAGGTGGTTCTCATGCCGTCTAGCCTCCCACCCAGCCAGCTCCTCCAATCTGCACAACTGGTCCACCTTCACTTCCCAGTGCGATAGTGATGGCGGCTCCTCACTAAGCCATTTCTGTGGAATAAGTAGCCTCGCTGCCTGTATCAAGTGTGTGGTCAGATTTCGTTTAGAAGGAAATAAGGCCGATGTGGGAAGCCAGAGAAGCACTAGTTCTGGTGTCAGCTGGATGTGAGTATTCATGACTTTGTCTATCGCAGCTGAGACCCCATCCCAGTACGGGCGAAGTTTTGGGCAAGCCCAAAATATGTGGGTTTGCGATCCAGTTGCTTCTTTGCACCTCCAGCATAGGTCAGAGGTACTGAGGCCCTTTGTGAAAAGTTGCTTAGGTGTCTGGTACCACTGGGTCATCGTCTTGTATGAGTGCTCCTGCACCCTCACGCAAATAGTAGTTATATTCTTGTACATAGGGGCAGTATTATAGTAGTTATATTCTTGTACATAGTGGCAGTATTATAGTAGTTATATTCTTGTACATAGGGGCAGTATTATAGTAGTTATATTCTTGTACATAGTGGCAGTATTATAGTAGTTATATTCTTGTACATAGGAGCAGTATTATAGTAGTTATATTCTTGTATATAGGAGCAGTATTATAGTAGTTATATTCTTGTACATAGGAGCAGTATTATAGTAGTTATATTCTTGTACATAGGAGCTGTATTATAGTAGTTATATTCTTGTACATAGTAGCAGTATTATAGTAGTTATATTCTTGTTCATAGGAGCAGTATTATAGTAGTTATATTCTTGTACATAGGAGCAGTATTATAGTAGTTATATTCTTGTACATAGGAGCAGTATTATAGTAGTTATATTCTTGTACATAGTAGCAGTATTATAGTAGTTATATTCTTGTACATAGGAGCAGTATTATAGTAGTTATATTCTTGTACATAGGAGCAGTATTATAGTAGTTATATTCTTGTACATAGGAGCAGTATTATAGTAGTTATATTCTTGTACATAGGAGCTGTATTATAGTAGTTATATTCTTGTACATAGTAGCAGTATTATAGTAGTTATATTCTTGTACATAGGAGCAGTATTATAGTAG
The DNA here is from genome assembly GCF_014858855.1 of Bufo gargarizans. Classification (NCBI taxonomy): domain Eukaryota; kingdom Metazoa; phylum Chordata; class Amphibia; order Anura; family Bufonidae; genus Bufo; species Bufo gargarizans. The sequence continues at coordinate 558,202,058 of NC_058082.1, read as the reverse complement.
TTATATTCTTGTACATAGGAGCAGTATAACAGTAGTTATATTCTTTATCAAATTTCTTTTTATTTGAGAAAGGCACAAAGTTATGTAAAAGAACATACATCTCATGTACCAGACGCAGCTGGGTATAAGCTTAATCAGTATACACAATACATCTCAATGGTGGCATACATAACTCAGAACACCAATAACCTGTGCAAACAGATATCTGGTGGGGAGGGTCGACAAGACAAAGGGGAAGATGAAACTATGGGAGGGAAGGATGGGGTAACTTAGATGTCAATCACATATCTTACATACTTTCATGTCAAAGCCTAGAACTTGCGATATTGCTTCCAGGGGGACCATATTTTAACAAATGTCGCTCTAGAGTAATTTTCCCAGTGGGCCAGCTCTTCAAACCGGTATAATTGATCAATTTTCTCGATCCACATCACGATCGAGGGAGCCGCATCATTCTTCCAGAGGAGGGGGACCAGTAAACGGGCCGCTGTTATAAGCATGGTGGGTAGGTTAGACTTTCAAGGGGTAAGCGTGCTATTAGGGCACCAGAGCAATAGAAGCTTTGCATCTAGCTTAACCTGAGTATTACATATCTTATTTATAGCTGCCACCACTTCTACCCAAAAAGGCTTGATTTTCTCGCAACTCCACCAAATATGAGATAAAGAACCGGGACCTCCCCCACACCTCCAGCAACCGTCCGGGATAGCGGGATTTAGCTTATGGAGGAATTCTGGCATTTTGTACCATCTTGTAAGTAATTTATAAGAGTTAGCTTGAATCCTAATGCACCGGTTAAAACCGTGCGAGTGTGTGAGGATAAACGCTTTTTCTGGTTCCGTTAAAGTTATGGACAATTCCTTTTCCCAGGCTGCTAGGTACCACAGGTCAGGAGGTGCGGAGGAGAGCAACTCCTTGTAAAATGTGGAGAGAGGTTTCTTTGGGCGGAGGGCAGTGAGAGTTTCCCTTCTAACCATGAGGGATCCGTTGTAGGCCTGGGGAGCTCTGCTAAGAGCGCCAAATCTTTTTTGAAAGCCATGATCGCCAGGAAAGAGGCCTCCTGAACTCTCGGGATTGCATAAACCTTACTCCAGTCTAAAGCACCCGACTCAGTCAAGATGTCTTGTAGCGTAAGATTAGAAAGCATTGCCCAGATTCCTGATGGGCCAGAGGTGGCAGGATGAATGTATGCCTGCAGCAAGTGCAAGGGAAGTTTCATATTAGGGAACTTGAGGGTCGAAGACCTATATAGTTTGGACCATTCCAATAACAACCCCTTCCATAAAGGCGACTTAAACTTATTATTGCAGTCTTTATATCTCCCCAGTCTTTCCCATTAATAATGGGACGAGACAAGGCTGCCCACTCTCACCTGCCCTCTTTGTTATTGTCATGGAGACCCTGTTGGCTAAGATCAGGCAAGATCCGGACATTGAAGGGATCAATTTAGAGTCACAGACTCACCTGACGGCTGCTTTTGCAGACGATCTTTTGGTCATAACGTCTAATCCCTTAACCTCTTTCCCCAGACTTCAGGCCCTTTTTGAAGAGTATGGAACAGTCTCAAACTTTAAGATTAATTACACTAAGTCACAGGCCCTGAATATCTCCTGTCCTCCCCCTACCGTCGAGACGCTCAAGGGCTCCACGGCTTTTTCGTGGGCTGCTAAGTCAATCCCATTTCTGGGTACTAACATTTCAGCAAATCAGAGGAGCTCTTTGAGCTGAACCAGGTCCCTTTATTAAAATCCATTAAATCTCATCTACAATCCCTAAAACTTCCGTTTATCTCATGGATTGGTCGGAAGAATTATGTCAAAGCTTTTATTGTCCCCAGACTACTTTACTTCATCCAAACACTCCCTATATGGCTACCACATTCCTTCTTCGTGGAGGTCCGCAGAGTCTTTTCAAAATTCGTGTGGGCAGGCAGCTCCCCCAGACTGGCGTATGCCACTCTCACTCGGGAGAGAAGGTTGGGAGGTTTTGGCCTTCCTAACAGTAGTTATATTCTTGTACATAGGAGCAGTATTATAGTAGTTATATTCTTGTACATAGGAGACAGTATTATAGTAGTTATATTCTTGTACATAGGAGCAGTATTATAGTAGTTATATTCTTGTACATAGGAGCAGTATTATAGTAGATATATTCTTGTACATAGGGGCAGTATTATAGTAGTTATATTCTTGTACATAGGAGCAGTATTATAGTAGTTATATTCTTGTACATAGGAGGCCGCATTATAGTAGTTATATTTTTGTACATAGTGGCAGTATTATAGTAGTTATATTCTTGTACATAGGAGGCAGTATTATAGTAGTTATATTCTTGTCCATAGGAGCAGTATTATAGTAGTTATATTCTTGTGCATTGGAGGCAGTATTATAGTAGTTATATTCTTGTACATAGGAGCAGTATTATAGTAGTTATATTCTTGTACATAGGAGCAGTATTATAGTAGTTATATTCTTGTACATAGGAGCAGTATTATAGTAGTTATATTCTTGTACATAGGGCAGTATTATAGTAGTTATATTCTTGTACATAGGAGCAGTATTATAGTAGTTATATTCTTGTACATAGGAGGCAGTATTATAGTAGTTATATTTTTGTACATAGTGGCAGTATTATTGTAGCGATAAATGACAAAAAGAGAGTGTAACGGATCCCCTTCCGTTAATGGACGCTTCCTAGCTTGCGCTGAGGACCACAAGCACCGCACTGGACACCACAACCACCGCAGCCTCAACAACCGCCGTAGCTTAACTGGAGCCGCGCCGTCTTTCTTCCACCCTGAATGAACCTCCAGCATTCAGGACCGTGTGGGAAAGATCTCTCCTCCAGGAGAGGGTATCCGGGACACGAAGAAAGAGATTAAAGCTCCAGGGAATATGCAGAGCATAGCAATCCCCAGCGTGATACAGCAATTCCTCCAATAACGAGACAAGGCTACGTTTTGAGGGATCAAGAAGAACTGACCTTTATTGAGGGCTACCCGCCCGTATTTATGCAGGTCCCCATCTGGTGGCCACGCCCCTAGGGTACCAGACGGGAGACTGTGACACAGGACAGACACGCAGCACCCAGGACACACAGACACAACACATTCCCACAATGCATCATGGTTTCCTCCTCTCTGTCCTGGAGACACCCGAAGTGCAATTCAATTATCTCTCAGGACAAAGGGAAAACACCAATACACATGTGGGAACAACAGGACAGGAATCACCACCCAAACACACAAAATCCTCCCTTCTGTCTGTGATATAATTATGGATTAACATAATCATCACAGACAGTAAAAATACAGTTTTTAAACATACACTGTAACTTTAAAACCATACATTCCATCTCCATAAAAATTACATATTTAAACTCAGCATACATCAAACATAAACACTTCCAAAAATCACACAAATCCCTCCAGCGGATCAAGTTAAGTGGAAGTCCTTTATGACCGACCCAAAACAATTTCCTGCCCAAAACAGTTCCATAGATTTGGGCTGTGCGGTCGGTCAATTTCTTCGAACGGGACTTAGTCTCTGGAGCTGAAAGTTCAGTATGGAAGAAGGTAAAGGTCAGCGGTGTTCGTGTATTTGCGCATCCGATTTTAGTTCCACAGAATCTTTAGTATACACCGCTGGCCGCGTTTGGTCCTATTAACAGTCCAGACATGCGGCATAGTTCTGTTACATGGTTCTTGAAGGGTAATATGTCCCAGGGCCATAGTCGTAGGGCAGGAGGCTAGCCATAAGTTTTCTACAATGCCCAGTGGCAAATGGCAGTTTGTCACAGAGAGCATTTAAATCACTAAAACTGGAGGGTAGCGAGGAAGCATTGAAAAACTATAAGGAAAGAAAATTAATATGTAAAATACAAATAAAAGCAGACAAACTAGAGACAGAGAGATTCATTGCCAAAGAGAGTAAATCTAACTCTAATATGTTCTTCACTTATGTAAATTGTAAAAAGTATAAATCTAAAGGTGTTGGCCCTTTACAGAGTGATGAGGGGGAGTTGCAGAGAGCGATGAGGAGAAAGCAAAGCTATTAAAAAATAAATTTCTCCACTATCATTCACTGAGGAAATTAAACTGTCAGATGAAATGCAGCATGTAATAGTAAATTCCCCATACCCAGGAAGAAGTGGAGCTGCATCTTAAAAAGACGAAAATAGACAAATCGCCAGGACCAGATGGCATACAGCCCGTATCCTAAGAGAATTAAGTACAGATGTAGAAGCAGTGAGGGAGAGATGTAATATACTCTGTTTGATCCAGATATACTTAGGGCTCTTTCACACCTGCGTTCTTTTCTTCCGGCATAGAGTTCCGTCGCCGGGGCTCTATGCCTGAAGAATCCTGATCAGTTTTATCCTAATGCATTCTGAATGGAGTGAAATCCGTTCAGGATGCATCAGGATGTCTTCAGTTCCGGACCGGAACGTTTTTTGGCCGGAGAAAATACCGCAGCATGCTGCACTTTTTGCTCCGGCCAAAAATCCTGAAGACTTGCCGCAAGGCCGGATCCGGAATTAATGCCCATTGAAAGGCATTGATCCGGATCCGGCCTTAAGCTAAACGTAGTTTCGGCGCATTGCCGGATCCGACGTTTAGCTTTTTCTGAATGGTTACCATGGCTGCCAAGACGCTAAAGTCCTGGCAGCCATGGTAAAGTGTAGCGGGGAGCGGGGGAGCAGCATACTTACCGTCCGTGCGGCTCCCGGAGCGCTCCAGAGTGACGTCAGGGCGCCCCATGCGCATGGATGACGTGATCGCATGGCACGTCATCCATGCACATGGGGCGCTCTGACGTCATTCTGGAGCGCCCCGGGAGCCGCACGGACGGTAAGTATACCGCTCCCCCGCTCCCCGCTCCTACTATGGCAACCAGGACTTTAATAGCGTTCTGGGTGCCATAGTAACACTGAAAGCATTTTGAAGACGGATCAGTCTTCAAATGCTTTCTGTACACTTGCGTTTTTCCGGATCCGGCGTGTAATTCCGGCAAGTGGAGTACGCGCCGGATCCGGACAACGCAAGTGTGAAAGAGGCCTTAGTTTATCAATTAATCATGTTGGTTAATCAGAATATCCTTAATGTATCCAAAATCAGTCAGTATGTATTACTTGATATATGCAGCTTCAAATAACTGAAAGTAATGTAACTTTTTCATGATTCAATTCCATTCACAAATCAATATTCATAATTGTGGGCAATAGATGGTTACTTGATCCAGAAATTGTATATGATTTGATTTATGAATCAATGTTCGTGATTATCAATCTAGATTAATTTTTTATTTAATTTTTATTATTATAGAGGGTAAAAAATCATATGATTTATTATAAATAATTCATTCTGAACTCACACAAGGTGAAGAATATATCTCAATGATCTCAAATAAGGGGGTGGTACAGGAAATTAGTACACTGTATGATGTGGTTAATGTCTGTAGCATATACAGCATTATATCCGATCCAATAAGTGCAAATTCCAAAATTATTATCTTAAATTAAAGGAATTAATGGGAGTGAAAATAAAGTTCATCAATTAACATAATCACTGAATCTGTGGGGTTCCTGTGCTGCTGGTCCCGATCCTCTCTGATTACAGTACTGAGTTTTGGCAAATCGCTTGGCTTGTTCCATGCGCTGGATATTAAGAGGTGAGCTGGATTCCTCTTTATGCATAAACAGTACTGTATATGTGTATAGTACTGCATGTATATTGCTGCATGTACAGACGTGGACAAAATTGTTGGTACCCTTTGGTCAATGAAAGAAAAAGTCACAATGGTCACAGAAATAACTTTAATCTGACAAAAGTAATAATAAATTAAAATTCTATAAATGTTAACCAATGAAAGTCAGACATTGTTTTTCAACCATGCTTCAACAGAATTATGTAAAAAAATAAACTCATGAAACAGGCATGGACAAAAATGATGGTACCCCTAACTTAATATTTTGTTGCGCAACCTTTTGAGGCAATCACTGCAATCAAACGCTTCCTGTAACTGTCAATGAGACATCTGCACCTCTCAGCAGGTATTTTGGCCCACTCCTCATGAGCAAACTGCTCCAGTTGTGTCCGGTTTGAAGGGTGCCTTTTCCAGACTGCATGTTTCAGCTCCTTCCAAAGATGCTCAATAGGATTGAGGTCAGGGCTCATAGAAGGCCACTTTAGAATAGTCCAATTTTTTCCTCTTAGCCATTCTTGGGTGTTTTTAGCGGTGTGTTTTGGGTCATTGTCCTGTTGCAAGACCCATGACCTGCGACTGAGACCAAGCTTTCTGACACTGGCTAGTACATTTCTCTCTAGAATTCCTTGATAGTCTTGAGATTTCATTGTACCCTGCACAGATTCAAGACACCCTGTGCCAGACGCAGCAAAGCAGCCCCAGAACATAACAGAGCCTCCTCCATGTTTCACAGTAGGGACAGTGTTCTTTTCTTGATATGCTTCATTTTTTCGTCTGTGAACATACAGCTGATGTGCCTTGGCAAAAACTTCGATTTTTGTCTCATCTGTCCACAGGACATTCTCCCAGAAGCTTTGTGGCTTGTCAACATGTAGTTTGGCATATTCCAGTCTTGCTTTTTTATGATTCGTTTTCAACAATGGTGTCCTCCTTGGTCGTCTCCCATGTAGTCCACTTTGGCTCAAACAACGACGGATGGTGCGATCTGACACTGATGTTCCTTGAGCATGAAGTTCACCTTGAATCTCTTTAGAAGTCTTTCTAGGCTCTTTTGTTACCATTCGGATTATCCGTCTCTTAGATTTGTCATCAATTTTCCTCCTGCGGCCACGTCCAGGGAGGTTGGCTACAGTCCCATGGATCTTAAACTTATGAATAATATGTGCAACTGTACTCACAGGAACATCTAGTTGCTTGGAGATGGTCTTATAGCCTTTACCTTTAACATGCTTGTCTATAATTTTCTTTCTGATCTCTTGAGACAGCTCTTTCCTTTGCTTCCTCTGGTCCATGTCGAGTGTGGTACACACCATATCACCAAACAACACAGTGATTACCTGGAGCCATATATATAGGCCCAATGGCTGATTACAAGGTTGTAGACACCTGTGATGCTAATTAGTGGACACACCTTGAATTAACATGTCCCTTTGGTCACATTATGTTCTGTGTTTTCTAGGGGTACCATCATTTTTGTCCATGCCTGTTTCATGAGTTTATTTTTTTACATAATTCTGTTGAAGCATGGTTGAAAAACAATGTCTGACTTTCATTGGTTAACATTTATAGAATTTTAATTTATTATTACTTTTGTCAGATTAAAGTTATTTCTGTGACCATTGTGACTTTTTCTTTCATTGACCAAAGGGTACCAACAATTTTGTCCACGTCTGTATATTGTATGGGTGCTATATGTGTATAGTAGGGGTGCTGCATGTACAGTATATTGTATGGGTGCTATATGTGTATAGTAGGGATGCTGCATGTATATTGTATGGGTGCTATATGTGTATAGTAGGGGTGCTGCATGTACAGTATATTGTATGGGTGCTATACAGTATGCGTATTGTAGGGGTGCTCTATATGTATTTATGAGTGTCATACGTGTATAGTAGGGTTGCTGCATGTATATTGTATGGGTGCTATATGTGTATAGTAGGGGTGCTGCATGTACAGTATATTGTATGGGTGCTATACAGTATGCGTATTGTAGGGGTGCTCTATATGTATTTATGAGTGTCATACGTGTATAGTAGGGTTGCTGCATGTATATTGTATGGGTGCTATATGTGTATTGAATGGATACAATATGGATGTTTGATGGGGGGGTCAGCGTACAGTGTGCCAGCAGTGCCCCCGTTACCGTCTGCGTTATGTAGAATCTGCTTCTCTATCGTCCTCACTGACCATTACTTATAGAATCCATTATAAGGATTGCTGCTGATTTACTGTGATATTTTGTTAACATTAACCCTTACCCCGCTGCCCATGTATTCCGCCTTTGTCATCACAGTTGTCAGGCAGTGAACTTTTGTCTCTGTAAATCTCTCAGCTGTCAGATCTCCATCGTCAGGGATAGAGGTCCAGTCAGAGCGGGTGAGCAGTCTGTGCGCTGACCCCTGTGGCCATCGCTGTGACTCCTCATGGACATTTGACCAGCGCGGAAGGAGGGAAGCCGGCCCCAGGAGCGCGTCCTTCACTCACTGCGCCTGTGCCGAATACTAAACTGGACGGCGCAGGCGCGGGATTCATGGGACAATGAGGAGAACTCGAAAGTCATAGGGTGCGTAGACCGAGCCTCTGGGTGCTGAAGCAACGCCCCAGTAGCGCCTAGAGGCTCATTAGCATATTTTAAAAGTCTTTATTTTAAGAGAACGGCGGCGGGTAGGGAGTTATAAAGCGCACTGTTATGTACTGCTGGCATTAGCACATCGCTGTCAGTTAGCTACATAACGTTATTTCTGATGACAGAAACCCTCTAAATCTACACTGGTGCCAGATATATGAAGTCCCCGTCTCATCTGCTCTCAGTCTATCTGACCTCTAAAAAACGATAAAAGAGTTATACACTGCTTGGATGGTGACTGGTTTATTAATGCTTTTTATATTTGGCATATCAAAAAGTGCATAAATAATACTGACATATTTTGATTAAATACCACTGCCATAAAGTGACAAAAATCGTGCTCAAAATATCCAAATTCAGTGCTGATTACACTGAACAAACCAACTGTATTGTGTAAAGCAGGGACAAATACTACCATATACCACGGTTACTAGTGCAGCTCCATGCGCCATCTGCTGTTTACAAACACAAATTGCACCCTGACTTTTCTCAGTACCCTATGCGCTTCGTTACAGGTAATGAAACAGGGCATCGCTCTGCGCTCACGCAATTCCAGTGTGATCGCTAGCGCTGCTACATCTGTAATATCATAGCCAGACCATTTTTTCTAATACTTAAGGACTCTATAATGACAGGAAGTGTTCCACAGGATTGGCGCATAGCATGTGGTGCCAATACACATAAAGGAGGGCATCATACACACCCTTGAAAAGTTATGATTGATGGCATGCTGCTGACCCTCAAAAACATTAGGAGCAAGGGTCTGCTGCTGACCCTCTAAAACATTATGGGCGAGGGCCTGCTGCTGATCTGAAATGAGGAAGGACCAAAATTGTCATATGGTCTGAAACGCGTTGACGAAACTATCCTGTATGAAGATTTCTAACCGCATCAATCATAAGTGTTTCCTGCTTAGACTTGGAGCTGGATGTTTTTTCTTCCACTATTTGTAACCAGTGCGGTATCCTTGCTCGTCTAGCAGAGGAAGAGGTGACAGCTGCCTTTACCATTATTGTTCATCTAAAACATTTGGGGTGAGGGCCTGCTGCTGAGCTGAACATCTAAAACATTAGGGGTGAGGGCCTGCTGCTGAGCTGACCAACTAAAACACTAGGGGTGAGGGCCTGCTGCTGAGCTGAACATCTAAAACATTAGGGGTGGGTCTTCTACTGAGTTGACCCTCTAAAACATTAGGGGCGAGGGCCTGATGCTGAGCTGACCATCTAAAACATTAGGGGTGAGGGTCTGCTGCTGAGCTTACCATCTAAAACATTGGGGTGAGGGCCTGCTGGTGACCCTCAAAAACATTATGAACAAGGGCCTACTGGTGACCCTTTAAAACATTATGGGTGAGGGCCCGCTGCTGAGCTGACCCTTCGTCTAAAACATTAGGAGCGAGGGCACCCTAATAAGCATGCTGACATGATGGAGGAGGAGGACGAGAAAAGGAAGATTGAATCATATACCCTTTTTTGTGGTGGACAGTGTATTTAATATACCATAAAAGCCACATTTAAATTGCCTTTATGTTCAGCCGCTTTCCTCTGGTGGAGTAGAGAAGTCAGGGGCAATCCAGGCCTTGTTCATTTTGGTAAGAGTCAACCTGTCAACATTTTCAGTTGACAGGTGTAAAGCGCTTATTAGTGTTGAGTAGAGTTGAGCGAACACCTGGATGTTCGGGTTCGAGAAGTTCGGCCGAACATCCCGGAAATGTTCGGGTTCGGGATCCGAACCCGATCCGAACTTCGTCCCGAACCCGAACCCCATTGAAGTCAATGGGGACCCGAACTTTTCGGCACTAAAAAGGCTGTAAAACAGCCCAGGAAAGAGCTAGAGGGCTGCAAAAGGCAGCAACATGTAGGTAAATCCCCTGCAAACAAATGTGGATAGGGAAATGAATTAAAATAAAAATTAAATAAATAAAAATTAACCAAAATCAATTGGAGAGAGGTTCCATAGCAGAGAATCTGGCTTCCCGTCACCCACCACTGGAACAGTCCATTCTCAGATATTTAGGCCCCGGCACCCAGGCAGAGGAGAGAGGTCCCGTAACAGAGAATCTGTCTTCATGTCAGCAGAGAATTAGTCTGCATGTCATAGCAGAGAATGAGGCTTCACGTCAGCCACCACTGCAACAGTCCATTGGCATATATTTAGGCCTAGCACACAGGCAGAGCAGAGAGGTCCCGTAACAGAGAATCTGGCTTCATGTCAGCAGAGAATCAGTCTGCATGTCATAGCAGAGAATGAGGCTTCACGTCACCCACCACTGCAACAGTCCATTGGCATATATTTAGGCCTAGCACACAGGCAGAGCAGAGAGGTCCCGTAACAGACAATCTGGCTTCATGTCAGCAGAGAATCAGTCTGCATGTCATAGCAGAGAATGAGGCTTCACGTCAGCCACCACTGCAACAGTCCATTGGCATATATTTAGGCCTAGCACACAGGCAGAGCAGAGAGGTCCCGTAACAGACAATCTGGCTTCATGTCAGCAGAGAATCAGTCTGCATGTCATAGCAGAGAATCAGGCTTCACGTCAGCCACCACTGCAACAGTCCATTGTCATAAATTTAGGCCCAGCACCCAGGCAGAGGAGAGAGGTCCCGTAACAGACAATCTGGCTTCATGTCAGCAGAGAATTAGTCTGCATGTCATAGCAGAGAATCAGGCTTCATGTCAGCCACCACTGCAACAGTCCATTGGCATATATTTAGGCCCAGCACCCAGGCAGAGGAGGGAGGTCCCGTAACAGAGAATCTGTCTTCATGTCAGCAGAGAATCAGTCTGCATGTCATAGCAGAGAATGAGGCTTCACGTCACCCACCACTGCAACAGTCCATTGGCATATATTTAGGCCTAGCACACAGGCAGAGCAGAGAGGTCCCGTAACAGACAATCTGGCTTCATGTCAGCAGAGAATCAGTCTGCATGTCATAGCAGAGAATCAGGCTTCACGTCAGCCACCACTGCAACAGTCCATTGGCATATATTTAGGCCTAGCACACAGGCAGAGCAGAGAGGTCCCGTAACAGACAATCTGGCTTCATGTCAGCAGAGAATCAGTCTGCATGTCATAGCAGAGAATGAGGCTTCACGTCAGCCACCACTGCAACAGTCCATTGGCATATATTTAGGCCCAGCACCCAGGCAGAGGAGGGAGGTCCCGTAACAGAGAATCTGTCTTCATGTCATAGCAGAGAATCAGGCTTCATGTCAGCCACCACTGCAACAGTCCATTGGCATATATTTAGGCCCAGCACCCAGGCAGAGGAGGGAGGTCCCGTAACAGAGAATCTGTCTTCATGTCAGCAGAGAATCAGTCTGCATGTCATAGCAGAGAATGAGGCTTCACGTCACCCACCACTGCAACAGTCCATTGGCATATATTTAGGCCTAGCACACAGGCAGAGCAGAGAGGTCCCGTAACAGACAATCTGGCTTCATGTCAGCAGAGAATCAGTCTGCATGTCATAGCAGAGAATCAGGCTTCACGTCAGCCACCACTGCAACAGTCCATTGGCATATATTTAGGCCTAGCACACAGGCAGAGCAGAGAGGTCCCGTAACAGACAATCTGGCTTCATGTCAGCAGAGAATCAGTCTGCATGTCATAGCAGAGAATGAGGCTTCACGTCAGCCACCACTGCAACAGTCCATTGGCATATATTTAGGCCCAGCACCCAGGCAGAGGAGGGAGGTCCCGTAACAGAGAATCTGTCTTCATGTCAGCAGAGAATCAGTCTGCATGTCATAGCAGAGAATGAGGCTTCACGTCACCCACCACTGCAACAGTCCATTGGCATATATTTAGGCCTAGCACACAGGCAGAGCAGAGAGGTCCCGTAACAGACAATCTGGCTTCATGTCAGCAGAGAATCAGTCTGCATGTCATAGCAGAGAATCAGGCTTCACGTCAGCCACCACTGCAACAGTCCATTGTCATAAATTTAGGCCCAGCACCCAGGCAGAGGAGAGAGGTCCCGTAACAGACAATCTGGCTTCATGTCAGCAGAGAATTAGTCTGCATGTCATAGCAGAGAATCAGGCTTCATGTCAGCCACCACTGCAACAGTCCATTGGCATATATTTAGGCCCAGCACCCAGGCAGAGGAGGGAGGTCCCGTAACAGAGAATCTGTCTTCATGTCAGCAGAGAATCAGTCTGCATGTCATAGCAGAGAATGAGGCTTCACGTCAGCCACCACTGCAACAGTCCATTGGCATATATTTAGGCCTAGCACACAGGCAGAGGAGAGGTTCATTCAACTTTGGGTAGCCTCGCAATATAATGGTAAAATGAAAATAAAAATAGGATTGAATGAGGAAGCGCCCTGGAGTCCAATAATATATGGTTATGGGGAGGTAGTTAATGTCTAATCTGGACAAGGGACGGACAGGTCCTGTGGGATCCATGCCTGGTTCATTTTTATGAACGTCAGCTTGTCCACATTGGCTGTAGACAGGCGGCTGCGTTTGTCTGTAATGACGCCCCCTGCCGTGCTGAATACACGTTCAGACAAAACGCTGGCTGCCGGGCAGGCCAGCACCTCCAAGGCATAAAAGGCTAGCTCTGGCCACGTGGACAATTTAGAGACCCAGAAGTTGAATGGGGCCGAACCATCAGACAGTACGTGGAGGGGTGTGCACACGTACTGTTCCACCATGTTAGTGAAATGTTGCCTCCTGCTAACACGTTGCGTATCAGGTGGTGGTGCAGTTAGCTGTGGCGTGTTGACAAAAGTTTTCCACATCTCTGCCATGCTAACCCTGCCCTCAGAGGAGCTGGCCGTGACACAGCTGCCTTGGCGACCTCTTGCTCCTCCTCTGCCTTGGCCTTGGGCTTCCACTTGTTCCCCTGTGACATTTGGGAATGCTCTCAGTAGCGCGTCTACCAACGTGCGCTTGTACTCGCGCATCTTCCTATCACGCTCCAGTGCAGGAAGTAAGGTGGGCACATTGTCTTTGTAGCGTGGATCCAGCAGGGTGGCAACCCAGTAGTCCGCACAGGTTAAAATGTGGGCAACTCTGCTGTCGTTGCGCAGGCACTGCAGCATGTAGTCGCTCATGTGTGCCAGGCTGCCCAGGGGTAAGGACAAGCTGTCCTCTGTGGGAGGCGTATCGTCATCGTCCTGCCTTTCCCCCCAGCCACGCACCAGTGATGGACCCGAGCTGCGTTGGGTGCCACCCCGCTGTGACCATGCTTCATCCTCATCCTCCTCCACCTCCTCCTCATCCTCGTCCTCCTCGTCCTCCAGTAGTGGGCCCTGGCTGGCCACATTTGTACCTGGCCTCTGCTGTTGCCAAAAACCTCCCTCTGAGTCACTTCGAAGAGACTGGCCTGAAAGTGCTAAAAATGACCCCTCTTCCTCCTCCTCCTCCTCCTCCTCCTGGGCCACCTCCTCTTCCATCATCGCCCTAAGTGTTTTCTCAAGGAGACATAGAAGTGGTATTGTAACGCTGATAACGGTGTCATCGCCACTGGCCATGTTGGTGGAGTACTCGAAACAGCGCAACAGGGCACACAGGTCTCGCATGGAGGCCCAGTCATTGGTGGTGAAGTGGTGCTGTTCTGTAGTGCGACTGACCCGTGCGTGCTGCAGCTGAAACTCCACTATGGCCTGCTGCTGCTCGCACAGTCTGTCCAGCATGTGCAAGGTGGAGTTCCACCTGGTGGGCACGTCGCATATGAGGCGGTGAGCGGGAAGGCCGAAGTTACGCTGTAGCGCAGACAGGCGAGCAGCAGCAGGATGTGAACGCCGGAAGCGCGAACAGACGGCCCGCACTTTATGCAGCAGCTCTGACATGTCGGGGTAGTTGTGAATGAACTTCTGCACCACCAAATTCAGCACATGCGCCAAGCAAGGGATGTGCGTCAAATTGGCTAGTCCCAGAGCTGCAACGAGATTTCGCCCATTATCACACACCACCAGGCCGGGCTTGAGGCTCACCGGCAGCAACCACTCGTCGGTCTGTTGTTCTATACCCCGCCACAACTCCTGTGCGGTGTGGGGCCTGTCCCCCAAACATATGAGTTTCAGAATGGCCTGCTGACGTTTACCCCGGGCTGTGCTGAAGTTGGTGGTGAAGGTGTGTGGCTGACTGGATGAGCAGGTGGAAGAAGAGGAGGAGGAAGCCGAGAAGGAGGAGGTGGCAACAGGAGGCAAAGAATGTTGCCCTGCGATCCTTGGCGGCGGAAGGACGTGCGCCAAACAGCTCTCCGCCTGGGGCCCAGCTGCCACTACATTTACCCAGTGTGCAGTTAGGGAGATATAGCGTCCCTGGCCGTGCTTACTGGTCCACGTATCTGTGGTTAGGTGGACCTTGCCACAGATGGCGTTGCGCAGTGCACACTTGATTTTATCGGATACTTGGTTGTGCAGGGAAGGCACGGCTCTCTTGGAGAAGTAGTGCCGGCTGGGAACAACATACTGTGGGACAGCAAGCGACATGAGCTGTTTGAAGCTGTCTGTGTCCACCAGCCTAAATGACAGCATTTCATAGGCCAGTAGTTTAGAAATGCTGGCATTCAGGGCCAGGGATCGAGGGTGGCTAGGTGGGAATTTACGCTTTCTATCAAATGTTTGTGAGATGGAGAGCTGAACGCTGGCGTGTGACATGGTTGAGACGCTTGGTGACGGAGGTGGTGGTGGTGGTGTTGGTGGTACATCCCCTGTTTGCTGGGCGGCAGGTGCCAACGTTCCTCCAGAGGCGGAGGAAGAGGCCGAGGCGGCAGCAGCAGAATAGGCCGAGGCGGCAGCAGCAGAAGAGGTAGCAGGGGGAGCCTGAGTGACTTCCTTGGTTTTAAGGTGTTTACTCCACTGCAGTTCATGCTTTGCATGCAGGTGCCTGGTCATGCAGGTTGTGCTCAGGTTCAGAACGTTAATGCCTCGCTTCAGGCTCTGATGGCACAGCGTGCAAACCACTCGGGTCTTGTCGTCAGCACATTGTTTGAAGAAGTGCCATGCCAGGGAACTCCTTGAAGCTGCCTTTGGGGTGCTCGGTCCCAGATGGCGGCGGTCAGTAGCAGGCGGAGTCTCTTGGCGGCGGGTGTTCTGCTTTTGCCCACTGCTCCCTCTTTTGCTACGCTGTTGGCTCGGTCTCACCACTGCCTCTTCCTCCGAACTGTGAAAGTCAGTGGCACGACCTTCATTCCATGTGGGGTCTAGGACCTCATCGTCCCCTGCATCGTCTTCCACCCAGTCTTGATCCCTGACCTCCTGTTCAGTCTGCACACTGCAGAAAGACGCAGCAGTTGGCACCTGTGTTTCGTCATCATCAGAGACATGCTGAGGTGGTATTCCCATGTCCTCATCATCAGGAAACATAAGTGGTTGTGCGTCAGTGCATTCTATGTCTTTCACCGCTGGGGAAGGGCTAGGTGGATGCCCTTGGGAAACCCTGCCAGCGGAGTCTTCAAACAGCATAAGAGACTGCTGCATAACTTGAGGCTGAGACAGTTTCCCTGGTATGCATGGGGGTGATGTGACAGACTGATGGGGTTGGTTTTCAGGCGCCATCTGTGCGCTTTCTGCAGAAGACTGGGTGGGAGATAATGTGAACGTGCTGGATCCACTGTCGGCCACCCAATTGACTAATGCCTGTACCTGCTCAGGCCTTACCATCCTTAGAACGGCATTGGGCCCCACCATATATCGCTGTAAATTCTGGCGGCTACTGGGACCTGAGGTAGTTGGTACACTAGGACGTGTGGATGTGGCAGAACGGCCACGTCCTCTCCCAGCACCAGAGGGTCCACTAACACCACCACGACCATGTCCACGTCCGCGTCCCTTACTAGATGTTTTTCTCATTGTTATGGTTCACCACAACAACAAATATATTATTTGGCCCAATGTATTGTATTCAAATTCAGCGGGATATAAATTTGAGGCCTAGTATTTAGGCGCTGGGTGACCGGTATGGATTTAGTGACAGAATTAGACTTGGAAATGCACAGAAGCGTGTGTGTGAAGTTATTCTGAATGACCCTATGTGCACCTTCAATATGATCTACCCTTTTAGGGATAGATTTCAAATAGCTCTGATATAGCAGAAACGACTAAATTATGAAATTGCTAAATTGGGAATTGTATTTCAACCCAGAACAAAAAATGTGCTTTGACGGACACTAAATAACTTTCCCAGCCACAACAGGACAGCGGTAACGAGAGATTTAGCGGGATATAAATTTGAGGCCTAGTATTTAGGCGCTGGGTGACAGGTATGGGTTTAGTGCCAGAATTAGACTTGGAAATACACAGTAGCGGGTGTGTGTGAAGTTATTCTGAATGACCCTATGTGCACCTTGAATATTATATACCCTTTTAGGGATAGATTTCAAATAGCTCTGATATAGCAGAAACCACTAAATTATGAAATTGCTAAATTGGGAATTGTATTTCAACCCAGAACAAGAAATGTGCTTGAACGGACACTAAATAACTCGCCCAGCTACAGCACTAGGGACAGATTTAGCGGGATATAAATTTGAGGCCTAGTATTTAGGCGCTGGGTGACAGGTATGGGTTTAGTGCCAGAATTAGTACTTGGAAATACACAGTAGCGGGTGTGTGTGAAGTTATTCTGAATGACCCAATGTGCACCTTGAATATTATATACCCTTTTAGGGATAGATTTCAAATAGCTCTGATATAGCAGAAACCACTAAATTATGAAATTGCTAAATTGGGAATTGTATTTCAACCCAGAACAAGAAATGTGCTTGAACGGACACTAAATAACTCGCCCAGCTACAGCACTAAGGACAGATTTAGCGGGATATAAATTTGAGGCCTAGTATTTAGGCGCTGGGTGACAGGTATGGGTTTAGTGACAGAATTAGATTTGGAAATGCACAGTAGCGGGTGTGTGAAGTTATTCTGAATGACCCTATGTGCACCTTGAATATTATATACCCTTTTAGGGATAGATTTCAAATAGCTCTGATATAGCAGAAACCACTAAATTATGAAATTGCTAAATTGGGAATTGTATTTCAACCCAGAACAAGAAATGTGCTTGAACGGACACTAAATAACTCGCCCAGCTACAGCACTAGGGACAGATTTAGCGGGATATAAATTTGAGGCCTAGTATTTAGGCGCTGGGTGACAGGTATGGGTTTAGTGCCAGAATTAGA
The DNA here is from genome assembly GCF_014858855.1 of Bufo gargarizans. Lineage (NCBI taxonomy): Eukaryota > Metazoa > Chordata > Amphibia > Anura > Bufonidae > Bufo > Bufo gargarizans. Next base: position 558,184,586 of record NC_058082.1, on the reverse strand, counting down.
CTTGGAAATACACAGTAGCGGGTGTGTGTGAAGTTATTCTGAATGACCCAATGTGCACCTTGAATATTATATACCCTTTTAGGGATAGATTTCAAATAGCTCTGATATAGCAGAAACCACTAAATTATGAAATTGCTAAATTGGGAATTGTATTTCAACCCAGAACAAGAAATGTGCTTGAACGGACACTAAATAACTCGCCCAGCTACAGCACTAAGGACAGATTTAGCGGGATATAAATTTGAGGCCTAGTATTTAGGCGCTGGGTGACAGGTATGGGTTTAGTGCCAGAATTAGACTTGGAAATACACAGTAGCGGGTGTGTGTGAAGTTATTCTGAATGACCCAATGTGCACCTTGAATATTATATACCCTTTTAGGGATAGATTTCAAATAGCTCTGATATAGCAGAAACCACTAAATTATGAAATTGCTAAATTGGGAATTGTATTTCAACCCAGAACAAGAAATGTGCTTGAACGGACACTAAATAACTCGCCCAGCTACAGCACTAGGGACAGATTTAGCTGGATATAAATTTGAGGCCTAGTATTTAGGCGCTGGGTGACAGGTATGGGTTTAGTGCCAGAATTAGACTTGGAAATACACAGTAGCGGGTGTGTGTGAAGTTATTCTGAATGACCCAATGTGCACCTTGAATATTATATACCCTTTTAGGGATAGATTTCAAATAGCTCTGATATAGCAGAAACCACTAAATTATGAAATTGCTAAATTGGGAATTGTATTTCAACCCAGAACAAGAAATGTGCTTGAACGGACACTAAATAACTCGCCCAGCTACAGCACTAGGGACAGATTTAGCGGGATATAAATTTGAGGCCTAGTATTTAGGCGCTGGGTGACAGGTATGGGTTTAGTGCCAGAATTAGACTTGGAAATACACAGTAGCGGGTGTGTGTGAAGTTATTCTGAATGACCCAATGTGCACCTTGAATATTATATACCCTTTTAGGGATAGATTTCAAATAGCTCTGATATAGCAGAAACCACTAAATTATGAAATTGCTAAATTGGGAATTGTATTTCAACCCAGAACAAGAAATGTGCTTGAACGGACACTAAATAACTCGCCCAGCTACAGCACTAGGGACAGATTTAGCGGGATATAAATTTGAGGCCTAGTATTTAGGCGCTGGGTGACAGGTATGGGTTTAGTGCCAGAATTAGACTTGGAAATACACAGTAGCGGGTGTGTGTGAAGTTATTCTGAATGACCCAATGTGCACCTTGAATATTATATACCCTTTTAGGGATAGATTTCAAATAGCTCTGATATAGCAGAAACCACTAAATTATGAAATTGCTAAATTGGGAATTGTATTTCAACCCAGAACAAGAAATGTGCTTGAACGGACACTAAATAACTCGCCCAGCTACAGCACTAAGGACAGATTTAGCGGGATATAAATTTGAGGCCTAGTATTTAGGCGCTGGGTGACAGGTATGGGTTTAGTGCCAGAATTAGACTTGGAAATACACAGTAGCGGGTGTGTGTGAAGTTATTCTGAATGACCCAATGTGCACCTTGAATATTATATACCCTTTTAGGGATAGATTTCAAATAGCTCTGATATAGCAGAAACCACTAAATTATGAAATTGCTAAATTGGGAATTGTATTTCAACCCAGAACAAGAAATGTGCTTGAACGGACACTAAATAACTCGCCCAGCTACAGCACTAGGGACAGATTTAGCTGGATATAAATTTGAGGCCTAGTATTTAGGCGCTGGGTGACAGGTATGGATTTAGTGCCAGAATTAGACTGGGATATGGCCAAAAAATAAACAGACTATTGCTGGTTAAATGCACTTGGTGTGACAGCTTCACCCTGATGTAGGCTTTAGCCAAAAAACAACCACACCATTGAGGGTTAAATGCACTTGGTGACAGGCGCAGCTTGCCCCTGATTTAGTATATGGCCAAAAAATGAACAGACTATTGCTGGTTAAATGCACTTGGTGTGACAGCTTCACCCTGATGTAGGCTTTAGCCAAAAAACAACCACACCATTGAGGGTTAAATGCACTTGGTGACAGGCGCAGCTTGCCCCTGATTTTGTATATGGCCAAAAAATGAACAGACTATTGCTGGTTAAATGCACTTGGTGTGACAGCTTCACCCTGATGTAGGCTTTAGCCAAAAAACAACCACACCATTGAGGGTTAAATGCACTTGGTCGCAGCTTGTGCTGGCGCACCACAAGACACAAAATGGCCGCCGATCACCCCAGAAAAATGTGACTGACAAACGGTCTGGGCAGCCTAAAAACAGTGAGCAATTGAGGATCAGCAGCTCAATGATCCACAGCTGCAGATCGATCAGTTAATCAAGTCCTTTGGAGGAGTTAATCTGCCTAATCTCGCCCTACTGTCGCAGCCGCAACCTCTCCCTACGCTAATCAGAGCAGAGTGACGGGCGGCGCTATGTGACTCCAGCTTAAATAGAGGCTGGGTCACATGGTGCTCTGGCCAATCACAGCCATGCCAATAGTAGGCATGGCTGTGATGGCCTCTTGGGGCAAGTAGTATGACGCTTGTTGATTGGCTGCTTTGCAGCCTTTCAAAAAGCGCCAAGAAAGCGTCACAAAAGCGCGAAGAAAGCGACGAACACCGAACCCGAACCCGGACTTTTACGAAAATGTCCGGGTTCGGGTCCGTGTCACGGACACCCCAAAATTCGGTACGAACCCGAACTATACAGTTCGAGTTCGCTCATCCCTAGTGTTGAGCACAAATATTCGAAAAGCAAATTTTTATCTCGAATATCGCCACTTCGAGAATTTGCGAATATTTAGAATATAGTGCTATATATTTGTTATATTGAATATTTTTTTCCATCTGAACACATGATTCCTCGCTGCTTCTTGCTTGTGGGCCAATGAGCCATTGGCCCACAAGCAACTTAAACAGGGAGGAATCATGACTTCAGATGGAGAAAAATGGAGATGGAGAAAAATGACGTAATATGCGTTGGTCAAAAACGAATATATACCACTATAGAATATAGTATTCTATAGTGGTATATATTCATTTTTGACCAACGCATATTACGCGATCATTACCTTGCTGATTTTTGAGTAAAAAAAAAAAAAGAATGTAGAATATAACAAATATTCGAATTTGCGAATATTCAACAAATATTCTACAAAATATTTGCGAAATATCACGAATTTGAATATGACCCCCACCACTCATCAATAGCACTTATTAGTTATTATGCCCCCAGCAGCACTAAATACCCGCTTTGTCAAAGTGCTGGCAGCAGAGAAGGCCAGCACCTCCAAGGCATAGTGCGCCAGTTCGTGCCAAGTGTCCAGCTTAGACACCCAATATTTGTAAGGCACTGAGGGATCATTGAGGACGCTGACACGTATGTACTCCTTCACCATCCTCCAAAATTTTTACCTCCTTATGACAGTAGGCCGTGCATCAGTGTGAGGGTGCTGGTGGAGTGTCATGAAACTGTCCCAGGCCTTGGAGAGTGTTGCCTTGCCTCTGTTTGAACTGCTATGTGTCCCCCTTGTCTACACTCCTCTGTTGCCCAAGGAACAATGTACTCTGCCGCCAGCTTAGTCAGCTAGAGATTTTTGGAGCAATTTTTCCACAAGAACCTTCTGGTATTGCACCATTTTGCTAGTCCTCTGCACCAGAGGAATGAGAGATGAGAAGTTCTCTTTGTAGCGGGGGTCGAGAAGGGTGAACAACCAGTAATCATTGTTGGCCAAAATGTGTACAACGCTAGGATCATGGGAAAGGCAGCATAACATAAAGTCAGCCATGTGTGCCAGAGTCCCAACAGACAAGACTTCGCTGTCCTCATCAGGAGGATGACTCTCAATCTCCTCATCCTCTTCCTCCAGATGGAATAAACCGTCTATGGGTACTACCCTCCGTAGCGGAGGCAACTGTCTCCTGCTCCTCCTCCGCCTCCTCCTCATCAACATCCCATTCGCGCTGAGAAGACGAACAGAGGGTGGTCTGACTATCACCCTGTGTAATGTCTTCCCCTATTTCCACCTCTTCCAAATGCAAAGCGTCCACCTTCATAGTGAGCAGCGAGTGTTTCAGTAGATACAGAAGTGGGATAGTTACGCTGATAATAGCGGCATCACCGCTCACAATCTGTGTTGATTCCTCAAAGTTGCATAAAACCTCACAGAGGTCAGACATCCATGTCCACTCCTCGCTTGTGAAGAGCGGAAGCTGACTGGAAAGGCGACGACCATGCTGCAGCTGGTATTTCACTACTGCCCTCTGCTGCTCACAAAGCCTGGCCAACATGTGGAACGCCGAGTTTCAGGGCGTGCTCATGTCGCACAACAGTCGGTGAGCTGGCAATTGCAAGTGCTGCTGCAGCATTGCCAGACTGGTGGCAGATGTAGATGACTTGCGGAAATGGGCACACACGCGGCGCACCTTCACCAGTAGCTTAGGCAAATTGGGGTAGGTTTAGAGAAACCGCTGAACCACTAAGTTTAACACTTTGGCTAGGCATAGTATGTGTCTGAGCTTGCCGAGCTCCAAAGCCGCCACCAAGTTACAGCCATTATCAGACACAACCATGCCTGGTTGTAGGTTGAGTGGCGAGAGCCACAGCTCAGTCTGGTTCCTTATACCCTGTCATAGCTCTGCGGTGTTGTGCTGTTTGTCACCTAAGCAAATAAGTTTCAGCACGGCCTGTTGCTGCTTCCCCACTGCAGTGCTACAGTGTTTCCAGCTACTGACTGATGGCTGCAAGATGATAATTCAGAGGTGGAAGTGGAGGAGGAGAAGGAGGTGTTGCAGCTACTAATGTAGGTGGCGGCGGAAATCCTGATGAAAGGAGGGCCCGCAATCCTTGGTGTTGGTAGCAACTGTGCCATCCAAGGGAACGACTCACTCCCGGCCTCCACAACTTTCACAAAGTGTGCCATCAGGGAAATATAGTGTCCCTGGCCACAAGCACTTGTCCATGTGTCAGTCGTTAAGTGGACCTTCCCAATAACTGCGTTTGTCATGGCTCATGCTGGTGTAAGGCGGGGACGGCACACCGGGCAAAATGGTGGTGGCTGGGGACTGAGTAACGAGGGACAGCAACCTCCATCAGGCTGCAGAAAGCCTCTGTGTCCACAAGCCTAAATGGCAACATTTCCAGGGCCAGCAATTTGAAAAGGGGCGCATTTAGTGCTATGGCCTGTGGGTGGGTGCCTGGGTATTTGCACTTTCGTTTCAAGGCCTGGGGAATGGACATCTGAACGCTGCGCTGGGACACAGAAGTGGATGTGCTAGCTGATGGTGCTTGCGAAGGTCCAGGTGCAGGGCGGGAGGCATCAGGGCCTGCGTCTTAGACAGGGGATTGACCAGCATGTAACACAGCGGAAGAGGAGGCAATGGTTTGACCCGCAAACACTGATTGTGGACCCAGGCATTTGGCCCATCTATTAGGGTGCTTTGATGCCATGTGGCGGATTATGCTGGTATTGGTGAGGTTGCTAGTGTTCACGCCCCTGCTCATTTTGGTACGGCACAAGATGCAAATGCCAATTCTTTTATCGTCCGTACTTTCCTCAAAAAAGTGCCAGACTGCGGAACACCTACTACCCCTTGGCAAGAGAGATTGCCGCAAGGGGTGTGCTCTGGGGAACAGTTGTGGGCCTGTTTGGTGTGGCCCGCCTTCTCCTTTTTGCCACCCCACTGCCTCTTCCAGCCTGTTGCTGTGCTGCGGATCCCCCTCTGTACTGCTGTCCTTGCTCGGCTTGCCACCTTCACAGGTTGGGTCAGTGATTTCATTGTCCACCACGTCCTCTTCCACTTCCTCACTCTGGTCATCTACCTGACTTGTTGACCTAACAACAACCTCACTTATTGACAACGGTGTCTCATCCTCATCATGAACCTCTTGAGACACTAATTGTGGTTGATTTATTGGAAACTGTGTCTCATCATCCACCTTGTGAAACACTAATTGCTGTTCCTCACCGTCATCTTTTTCTGGCTTTGGATGCTCAATAGTTGGGCAATCAGGGCACAAGATCTACACATGTCCCTCTTCAAGCCGCCTTGGTGAGAGGGCCAAATCAAGGAATGGCGCTGAAAAGAGCTCCTCAGAATATCCGAGTGTGGGATCACTTGTTTGCCAAGACTCTCCATGGTGGGAGGAAGGAGGATCAGGGTAAAGATTCTGTTGACCAGACTCTTGGCTACTGAGACTGGACTTTGTGGAAGACAGGGTGGTGCTTAACCGACTGGAAGCATTATCTGCTGCAATCCAATCGACCACCTGGTCGCACTGGTGTGACTTTGAGAGTGGTGTCCTGCGCCGCTCTGCAAACTGTGACATGAAGCTAGGTATCATGGATGAGTGTGTTTCTTGTGCTCTGGCAGCAGGCACAGTTTCGCCATGCACAGGGCCACGGCCTCTGTGTGCACCATCAGAAGCATGGCCATTTCCCCGTCCCTTAATGCTCGCCTTCCGCATATTAAATGGTATATATACATGCAAGTATGTCACACAAACAGTAGCGTAGGTTTTGTAAGTGTATGCGCAAATAAATTAGACTAAATGTCACTGATATTTAGGATGGGCAAACGTTATACAGGAGATGTAGCACAGATAATGTTGCTGCCACCAGGAGCAAAAAAATATGACTGATTGTCACTGATATTTCAGATGCACTAACGTTATACCGGAGATGTAGCGCAGGTAATGTCGCTGTCACCAGCAATGAAAAAATTACACTGAATGTCACTGATATTTCGGATGCGCTAACTTTATACTGGAGATGTAGCGCAGATAATGTTGTGGCAGTAATGCATCGGCCAAACAATTGCATGCAATTTAGCGCAGGTTGCGCTAAAAATATATATTGCTGCCAGACACAACAATAGTCCTTAAAAGGACTTTTGGGTCTCTAACACCAACCCTGCCTAACAAAAAAATTGAATCAATTCCCTACACTATCTCTCCCTTCTACAGCACATCTCTCCCTGACTAACACTGAGGCGAACCACGTGTCATTGGGTGCTTAATAGCACCCGATGACGCGTTCCGGCCTCAGTGAAGTAAGAGACGGTATTTTCAGGTGTCAGCGGCAGCAAATACTGATTGAAACTTTACTATTTTTAGTATGGCTGTATAGCTGTATCGGGGGAGCTCTTTCTGGGAGTAGGCAAAGTGCTTGGTGGGTCACTACTCCCCACGTTTCAGGCTTGGTCTTGGCTTTGGGCTATAAAACACAGGCAGTACTGTCAGGTGGTGTGGATTACTCTGTCAGTCTTTGTGTTGAGACCTGGGAGTTAAGGCCTGGATTAAGGCCTGCTACCTTGTTGGTGTGAAAGCAGGTGGATCCTGATCTGTCCAAGGACTTCTTCTTTGCTTCATGGTGTGAACGAACACCAGAATCACAGGGTGACTGTTTTCCTTGAAACTGACTTTTTGTTTTGTCACTTAATGTGTGAATAAACACTGAACTGTTTAATTTAAAGACTTTGTTGTTGTCTCTATACTGCATCCGCTAACCTGCCTATCAGAACACCCACAATTGGTGGAGGAATGCCTGCATTGCAGTGAGGCTGGCGTGAAGGATGAAATATTTTTTCAGGGCACAGGTGTATGTCTTACATCAAACCAGCGAGATTTCAACCCGTGTCCCTCGACAAAATGGAAGCTGTTGTGAAAGCCCCTGTGAAAGCTAACTTGCAACAGCGGGAGGCCAATAAACAACAGCAGGAAACAAACCAGCTGCTGTTACAACATGTGATGGCTTTACAAGCAGCATGAGCATCCCAGAGCGTCCACGATGCCCAGAAAGCAGTCTGTGCGGCGATCCCCAAGATGACCCCAGCAGACGACGTTGAGACCTATTTGGCGATCTTCGAGAAGGTAGCCGTGATTCGGAAGCTTCCCCGGGAGCAATGGGCTGAGGTCATCGCTCAGTTCCTGGCCTCTGGGCCACAGGAGGTGTATTTTGACTTACCGGATGATCAAGCAGTCGATTACCTGACAGTAAAGGGTGAGATCCTGGCGAGATTGGGGGTGAATGTATTAGTCCGGGCCCAGTGGGTGCATCAGTGGGAGTTTAACCCGGCTGAGCCCGCGAGGCCCCAGTATTACAGTCCTGATCAAAAGTTTAAGACCACTTGAAAAATGGCAAAAAATCCTATTTAGCATGGCTGGATCTTAACAAGGTTCCAAGTAGAGCTTCAACATGCAACAAGAAGAAATGGGAGTGAGACAAAACATTTTTTGAGCATTCAATTTAATGAAAACAACGAATAAACTGAAACAGGCAGTTTTTCAGCTGATCAAAAGTTTAGGACCACACCTCCCAAAAAAAAACTAAACCCCCCCAAAACAGAAATCCAACTTCCAAACATGAACTCAGTAATGAGTAGCTCCGCCGTTATTGTTTATCACTTCAAAAATTTGTTTTGTCATGCTTGATGCAAGCGTTTCTATGAGGTGAGTGGGAACATTTCTCAAAGTGGTGAAGACGGGCGCACAAAGCCCATCTACTATCTGGAACTGTTGTCCATTTTTGTAAACTTCCCTTGCCATCCATCCCCAAAGGTTCTCAATTGGATTTAGATCAGGGGAACACACAGGATGGGCCAAAAGAGTGATGTTATTCTCCTGGAAGAAGTCCCTTGTCCTGCGGGCATTGTGTACTGTAGCGTTGTCCTGTTGAAAAACCCAGTTGTTACCACACAGACAAGGGCCCTCAGTCATGAGGAATGCTCTCTGCAACATCTGGACATAGCCAGCGGCCATTTGATGCCCCTGCACTTCCTGAAACTCCATTGTTCCACTGAAGGAAAAAGCTCCCCAGACCATTATGGCGCCCCCTCCACTGTGGCGTGTAGAAAACATCTCAGGTGGGATCTGCTTGTCATGGCAGTAACATTGGAAACCATCAGGACCATAAAGGTTAAATTTTTTCTCATCAGAGAATAAAACTTTCTTCCACCTTTGAATGTCCCATGTTTGGTGCTCTCTTGCAAAGTCCAAACGAGCAGTTCTGTGGCGTTCAAGGAGACGAGATCTTTGAAGACGTTTTTTGTTTTTGAAGCCCTTCAGTCTCAGATGCCGTCTGATGGTTATGGGGCTGCAGTCAGCACCAGTAAGGGCCTTAATTTGGGTCGAGTATCGTCCAGTGTCTTGACGGACAGCCAATTGGATCCTCCGGCTCAGTGCTGATGAAATTTTTTTGGGTCTTCCGCTTGACTTTTTTGTTCCATAACCCTCAGGATCATTTATGAATTTAAGAATTTCCAAATGACTGTCTTACTGCGTCCCACCTCAGCAGTGATGGCGTGCTGTGAGAGATCCTACTTATGCAGTTCAACAACCCGACCACGTTCAAAAAGGGAGAGTTTTTTTGCCTTTGCCATTACAACATGTGACTACCTGACAGAAAATGACAATGAATCTACATCTTTACACAGATTTGGCCTTTTAAAGGCATGTGGTCCTAAACTTTTTGATCAGCTGAAAAACAGCCTGTTTCAGTTTATTCGTTGATTTCATTAAATTGTATGCTCAAAAAATGTTTTGTCTCACTCCCATTTCTTCTTGTTGCATGTTGAAGCTCTACTTGGAACCTTGTAAAGGTCCAGCCATGCTAAATATGATTTTTTGCAATTTTTCAAGTGGTCTTAAACTTTTGATCAGGACTGTATATCCTATTACACCTGTTGCAAAAATGGTTGCAACCTGACGTGCTTAGTCCCACTGCTATGTTGGACCATCTGTTGGCTGATGTGTTCTGGAGGGCTTTGCCGTACCCCCTCCAGCACTGGATCAGCCAGGTGTCTCCTGGTAATGCCCTTGAGATGGTGGACCTGGTGGAACGCTATGAGGCTACCAGGAATTTGAAAGTGGGTTCGTTTGGGAGGGGGGCAGCCAAAACCCAGCAATCTCCATCCCAGAGCCAGAGACTTGTGCCAACTAAGCCTGCCCGGGGTGTATTCCCCATAGACCCGGCTCCAACAGTATGCTGGTAGTTTCAGGAGCCTGGCCTGGAGTAAGGACCAACTGTCCCCATTTGAGCGAACCCATGGAGACTAACTATGGATACCGCAACTCATTGTATGCTAGGAAGCTGTGTCTATCAGGTATCCCAGAGACTATAAACAATAACCACCTGTGCCAGGTAGAAGTGGGAGACACTCTGGCAGTGGCTTTGTTGGACTCAGGGAGTCTGGTGTCCCTGGTAAGAGCTACCCTGGTGCGGCCTGACGAGTATACTGGCCGAAAAATCTGCATTGTGTGCATACATGGTGAATTATAGGACTATCCCACTGCCCTGTTGTCTCTATTCACGGGAGGTGGCAAGTGGACCAACGAGGTGGCCGTTGCCACCATTTTATCTTATGAACTTATAATAGGGAGAGACTTTCCGGGCTTCCTGGCCCTGTGGCCGGCTGTGAGGGTTATTGATGCCCCTGAGTCAGGGGTAACCAGCAGATTGGCCAGGCTCGGGCGGGAGGCCAGTACTCTGGGAACCCGAGGCCGAAGGGCCAGCGGTAGGGGTGACCGCCACTTCAGTGAAAGAAGGGGAGACAACCCCGCTGAGTGTGTTGGTAGAAGACGTTAAAGACTTGCCGCCGGGTCCTGAATTGGCAGACCTCAATGTCTCCGGTGAAAATTTCGGAACCGGACAACACCGGGACCCAAACTTAAAACATGTTCTTGGGGGTCACTTATGGTGGCAGAAAATGCAGGACCGGATACTACAGCGGTTTTACTGGCCCAGTGTGTTCAGAGAGGTATAAGAGTTTTGTAAGTCTTGCCCAGCCTGCCGACAAATAGCCCCCAGCCACATTTTTGGATCCCCCTGGTGTCTCTCCCGATTATCGAGGTCCCGTTCGAGAAAACCGCTATGGATCTCATTGGCCCAGTACCAAAGTCCGGTAGAGAGCACCAACACATCTTGGTCGTCCTCGACTACGCCACTCGGTACGCGGAGGCGGTGACACTGCGACATACATCAGCCAAACTCATAGCTAAGGAGTTAATGGAGATGTTTTCCCAAGTGGGACTATCTAAAGAGGTTCTGACTGAGCAAGGGACCCCTTTTATGTCCAAGATCATGAGGGAACTCTGTAAGTTTCTCCACATAAAACAGCTTAAAAACAGCTACGTATCATCCACAAATAGATGGCCTGGTAGAGATATTCATTCAAACATTAAAAAAACATGTTAAAAAGAGTGGTGTCTGAGGATGGAAGGGACTGGGACCTTCTTCTGCCCTATCTCACCGATTTTATCTTCGGTTTTGTGCGTATTTGTGTCAGTCTGTAAAAGTGGCGTTCTACTGGGACAACATCGTTCCCAGCAGCGACCTGGGAGTCCAAGATGCATCCAAACATTATCCCCATGATGTTCCTGAACCATTTCGGTGGTGTTTCCATACATTTCTGACCTTTTCCTATGAACCAGACACCCTCCCCTCTTCAGAATAGGGGGGTCTAGTTTAATGCTCGGGTTCTCCCATTGACTTTGGTCATCCCGAGGTGTTCGACCCAAGCACCCGTACAGCCGAGCACTTTGGTGCTCGATCAACACTATCAATAACACTTTTGTGTGGTGTGGGTTGTTGTTACCATGCTTCTTTGACTATGTCCAACAGACCGCGAGGGTGTCTGCCATATAGCAGTTCGAAGGGCGAGAACCCAGTAGAGGCCTGGGGCACCTCTCGCACTGCGAACATGAGATAGGGCAGGAGAAGTTCCCAGTCCCTCCCATCCTTAGACACCACTCTTTTTAACATGTTTTTTAATGTTCGATTAAATCTCTCTACCAGGCCGTCCATTTGCAGATGATACACGGACGTCCGTAGCTGTTTTGTGTGGAGCAATTTGCAGAGTTCCCTCATAAAACATTGTTAGGAAACATTCTTTCCTGTATATTTACTTGTATATAAAGTGCGAGTGCTGCCAAAAATTACAAGTAAGAGGCACTCCAATACAACCTGTATATCACATAAAAGAAGGGCCTCATTCACATTATGGTACAATTGTTCAGGTAGTGGGACTCCTAGACTTATAAAGCCTATGCACTAAGTGAAAGGGCTTTCAAAAATTACAAGGAACCAGCACTACAATACACCCTTTATTACACATAAAGGAGGGCATCCTACACACTTGACAAATTATGATTAGGAGCAAGGGCCTGCTGTTGACCCTCTAAAACATTTTGGGCGAGGGCCTGCTGTTGAGCTGACTATCTAAAACATTAGAGGTGAGGGTCTTCTGCTGAGCTGACTCTAAAACATTAGGGGCGAGTGCCTGCTGCTTATCTGAGCATCGAAAAAATTATGGGCGAGTGCCTTCTGCTGAGCTGATCATTGAAAAAATTATGGGCGAGGGCCTCCTGGTGAGCTGACCCTGTAAAACATTATGGTTGAGAACCTGCTGGTGAGCTGACCATCTAAAACATTATATGCAAGGGCCTGCAGGTGGGTTGACCCTCTAAAACATTATGGTTGAGGGCCTGCTGGTGATCTGACCCTCTAAAGCATTATATGCGAGGGCCTGCAGGTGAGCTGACACTCTAAAAGATTGTAGGTGAGGGCCTGCTGGTGAGCTGACCCTCTAAAACATTATATGCGAGGGCCTGCAATTGCGGACAAGAATAGGACATGTTCTATTTTTTTCGGGAACGGAATTGCGGACCCGGAAGTGCGGATCTGCAATTCCGGATCCGGGCAGCATGTCGTGCTGCCCCATAGAAATGAATGGGTCCGCAATTCCGTTCTGCAAAATGCAGAACGAAATTGCGGACGTGTGAATGGACCCTTAAAGTGCCTTTATGGAGTAGAGAAGTCGGGGCAATCAGGCCTTGTTCATTTTTATAAGAGTCAACCTGTCAGCCTTTTCAGTTGACAGGCGGATGCTCTTATCAGTTATTATGCCCCCAGCAGCAATAAATACCCGCTCTAACAAAAACACTGGCGGCGGGGCAGGCCAGCACCTCGAAGGCCTATAGTGCTAGTTCGTGCCACGTGTCCAGCTTGGACACAGAGTAGTTGTAAGGCACAGAGGGATCATTGAGGACGCTGACACGGTCTGCTATGTACTTCTTTACCATCATCCAAAACTTCTACCTCCTTGTGACAGTAGCCCACGCATCAGGAAGAGGGTGCTGGCGGGGTGCCATGAAACTGTCCCAGGCCTTGTTGAGTGTTGCCTTGACTCTGTTGGAACTGCTGTGTGTTCCCCTCATTTCCCCTCCTCGGTTGCCCAAGGAACTACGTATTCTGCTGCCAGTGTTGTCAGCTGGAAATTGTTTGACCTTCTGGTATTGCACCATTTTGCTTGTCCCCTCCACCACAGGAATGAGACATGAGAAGGGTGAACAACCAGTAATTGGTGTTGTCCAAAATGCATAAAACACGTGATTCATGGGAACGGCAGCCTAACATAAAGTCAGCCATTGTTGCCAGAGTCCCAACAGGCAAGACTTCACTGTCGTCATCAGGAGGATGACTCTCAATCTCCTCATCATTTTCCTCCTTTTATGCCCATCCACTCTGAACAGATAGAATTAAACTTCCATGGGTACTACCCTCTGTAGTGGAGGCAACAGTCTCCTGCTCCTCCTCATCATGATTCAATTTGCGCTGAGAAGACGAACTGAGGGTGGTCTGGCTATCACCCTGTTTAATGTCTTCCCCCATTTCCACCTCTTCCACATGCAAAGCGTCGGCCTTAATTGTGAGCAGCGAGCATTTGAGTAGACACAGAAGTGGGATAGTGACGCTGATAATAGCGTTATCGCCGCTCACCATCTGTGTTGATTCCTCAAAGTTTCCTAAAACCTCATCCATGTCCACTCCTCGCTTGTGAAGAGCGGAAGCTGATTGGAAAGGTGACGACCATGTTGCAGCTGGTATTCCACGACTGCCCTCTGCTGCTCACAAAGCCTGGCCAACAAGTGGAACGTCGAACTCCAGCACGTGCTCACGTCGCACAACAGTCGGTGAGGTGGCAATTGTAAGTGCTGCTGCAGCGTTGACAGAACGGCGGAAGCTGACGATGACTTGCGGAAATGGGCACACAAGCAGCACATCTTCACCAGTAGCTCAGGCAAATTGGGGTAGGTTTTGAGAAACCACTGAACCACTAAGTTGAAGACGTGGGCTAGGTATGGGATGTGTGTGAGCTTGCCAAACTCCAAAGCCGCCACCAAGTTACGGCCATTATCAGACGCAACCATGCCTGGTTGTAGGTTGAGTGGCAAGAGCCACAGCTCAGTCTGGTCTCTTATTCCCTGCCACAGCTCTACTGCGGTGTGCTGTTTGTCACCTAAGCAGATCAGCTTAAGCACGACCTGTTGACGCTTCCCCACTGCAGTGCTACACTGCTTCCAGCTACCAACTGATGGCTGACTGGTGCTACAAGAGGATAATTCTGAGGTGGAAGTGGAGAAGGAGGTGGAGGAGGAGAAGTAGGTGTTGGAGCCACTAACATAGGTGGTGGCGGAAACCCTGATGGAATTAGGGCCCGCAATCCTTGGCGTCGGTAGCACATGTGCCATCCCAGGGTACAACTCACTCCCGGCCTCCACAACGTTCACGCAGTGTGCCGTCAGAGAAATGTAGCATCCCTGGCCACAAGCACTTGTCCATGTGTCAAGTGGACCTTCCCAGTAACTGCGTTGGTCAGGGCACGGGTGATGTTACGGGACACCTGCTGGTGTAAGGCGGGCACGGCACCCCGTGAAAAATAGTGGCGGCTGGGGACTGCATAATGAGGGATGGCTACTGACATCAGGCTGCGGAAGGCCTCAGTGTCCACAAGCCTAAATGGCAACATTTCCAGGGCCAGTAATTTGGAAAGTAACGCATTTAGTGCTATGACCTGTGGGTGGGTGGCTCTGTATTTGTGCTTGCGTTCAAATGCCTGAGGTAAGGACATTTATGCTGGTCTGGGATACGGAAGTGGATGTGGTCACTGATGGTGCTTGCGAAGGTCCAGGTGCAGGGCAGGAGGCATACGGGACTGCGCCTTGGACAGGGGATTCGCCAGCACGTAACACAGGGGAAGAGGAGGTAGTGTTGTGTCCTGCAGACACAGATTGTGGACCCAGGCATTCGGGCCACCTATTAGGGTGCTTTGATCCCATGTGGTGAATCATACTGCTAGTGGTGAGGTTTCTAGTGTTCACGCCCATGCTAATTTTTGTATATTACAGGCTGAAAATTACAATTCTTTTGTCGTCCGCACTTTCATCAAAAAAGTGCCAGACTGCGGAACACCTACACCTTGGCAAGGGAGATTTCCGCAAGGGTGTGCTCTGGGGGACAGTTGTGGGCCTGTTTGGTGTGGCCTGCCTTCTCCCTTTTGCCACCCAACTGCCTCTTCCTGCCTGTTGCGGTGCTGCGGATCCATCCCCCTCTGTACTGCTGTCCTCGCTCGGCTTGCCACCTTCCCAGGTTGGGTCAGTGACTTCATCGTCCACCACCTCCTCTTCCACTTCCTCACTCAGCTTATCCTCCTGACTTGCTGACCTAACAACAACCTCAGTAATTGACAACTGTGTCTCATCATCAGCCTCTTGAGACAATAAATGCCGTTGACTTATTGGCAACTGTGTCTCATCATCATCCACCTAGTGGAACGCTAATTGCCGTTCCCCACCGTCATCTTTTTCTGGCTTTGGATGCTCAAGAGTTTGGAACCAAGGCACAAGATCTCCTCATGTCCCTCTTCAAGCGGCCTTGGCGAGAGGGCCAAATCAAGGAATGGCGCTGAAAAGAGCTTCTCTGAATATCCGAGTGTTGGATCACTTATTTTGCAAGATTCTCCATGGTGGGAGGAAGGAGGATCAGGGTGAGGATTCTGTTGACCAGACTCTTGGCTACTGAGACTGGACTTGGTAGAAGACAGGGTGGTGCTTAACCGACTGGAAGCATTATCTGCTGCAATCCAACCGACCACCTGGTCTAACTTCGCACTGGTCTAACTTCAAGAACGTTGTCCTGCGCTGCCCTGCAAACTGGGACATGAAGCTAGGTATCGTGAATGATTGTTTTTCTTGTGCTCTGGCAGCAGGCACAGTTTCACCGCGCCCAGGGCCACGGCCTCTGCGTGCACCATCATCAGCACTGTGGAGTTATCAAACCCCAAGTGAATAAATTGGATGTTATATATGGTTGAAAGTATGTCACATGTACAGTAGCAAAGGAGTTGTAAGTGTATGCGACAAAAAAAAGGTTTTTGGGATGTGGAAAAGTCACACAGGAGATATACCGCAGATAATGTCGCTGATGTCAGCATCGGCTAATATAAAATTACAGGGAATGTCACAGGTACTTGGGATGCGCACACGTTACACAGGAGATTTACCCCAGGTAATGTCACTGTCTGCAGCGAACACCGTTTACAGAAAAAGTACACTGGATGTCACTGATATTTTTGGGATGCGCACACGTTACACAGGGGACGTAGCGCAGATAATGTTGCTGATGTCAGCAGCGGATAATAAAAAATTACAGGGAATGTCACAGGTACTTGGGATGCGCACACGTTACACAGGAGAAATACCGCAGATAATGTCGCTGATGTCAGCAGCGGCTAATATAAAATTACAGGGAATGTCACATGTATTTGGGATGTGCACACATTACACAGGAGATGTAGCACAGATAATGTTGCTGATGTCAGCAGCGGCTAATATAAAATTACAGGGAATGTCACAGGTATTTAGGATGTGCACACGTTACACAGGAGATTTACCCCAGGTAATGTCACTGTCTGCAGCGGACATCATCTATGGAAAAAGTACACTGGATGTCACTGATATTTTTGGGATGTGCAAACGTTACACAGGAGTTGTAGTGCAGCTAATATCACTGTCCGCAGCGAACACCGTCTACGGAAAAAGTACACTGGATGTCACTGATATTTTTGGGATGTGCACACGTTACACAGGAGATGTAGTGCAGCTAATGTCACTGTCCGCAGCGGACACCGTCTACTGAAAATGTACACTGGATGTCACAGATATTTTTGGGACTCGCACACGTTACACAGGAGATGTAGAGCAGATAATGTCGCTGTCTGCAGCGGCCTAACTATTGCATGCTAGTTAGCGCAGGATGTGCTAAAAATAGATATTGCTGCCACACACAATAGTCCTTAAAAGGACTTTTGGGTCTGTAAAGTTTTAGCAATTTAGTGCAGGTTGCGCTAAAAAGATATATTGCTGCTGCCACACACAACAATATTCCTTAAAAGGACTTTTGGGTCTCTGACAAGTTTTTCAACTGAAAAAAAAAAAAATTCTCTCTCTACACTATCTTTCCTTTCCTCATCACAGCTCTGCCTGACTAAGACTGAGCTGAACACGTGTCATTGAGTGCTATATAGCACCCGATGAGGCGTTCCAGCCAGCCAATGCTAGTAACCAACATGGCTATGGCATTACAGTAAAGAGCAGTACAGCGGGGAGGAGACTCAAGCATTGTGTTCGAGCACATGCGATATTCGGCCGAATACCGCCATGTCCTGAGCATCGAGATGCTCGAGCCGATCAACACTAGTTATTGAATACATCACCCAGATGCAAGGACAGATGGAGACAGTGTTGCTTCTGGTCAGGTAGCATATGGAGGCAGCGCAGCGAGCCCAGAGTAGGGTCTATGATCGGCAGGCTCGGGTCCGGAACTTTAACCCGGGTGATCGGGTTTTGGTTCTGGTACTGTCACCACCAGACATCTGAGAAGCTCTGACAGATGTCTAGAACCTCCTCCTTGAGGTTCCTTTGTTTTGCTTTCATTTTCTCATCTCGCCTCTCTCAGCTGTCATGTAGTTGCACTGATTGCATCCCTTTAAATCCTTTTCCCATAGTGCATCACTTTGCGGTTTATACAACTTCCTGGAGTGTGTGCATGTTGTTCCTACTTCTGAGTCTTCTACAAGATAAGTTTTGTTCATTTATTTGTGTCTTTCTGTTTGCTGGATCCCAGGTGACCCTGACTCCCTCCGTATCTACAGTAGGGATCCGGTGGTCGTGTCCCCTCACTATTATAGGGTGTTCAGGTGTGATACAGTCGAGGTACGAGGATATGCGATCATCTACCATTGGGATTTTCACATAGGCTGAGCAGTCAGGGAGAGAGCCAGGTCTGATGCAGGGCTCTCCCTTTTTGTTCCTTAGTTTTGGATCCAGTCAGTCGTATATTCATTTTGTGTTTTCTAGTTTCCTGCACACCTTCCGTGACAGGTACCAACTGTAGACAGTAAGTTCCTGGCTAGGTGGCAGGGGCCCTACAAGGTACTCGAGAAAGTGGGATAGGTAAATTACAAGGTGCAGCAGCCTGGGCGGCGAAAGCCGGAGCAGGTGTATCATGTGAATTTACTAAAACCATGGAAAGGTAGGGAGTCCTTGTGACAGACTGAACCGTCACTGGGGCTGCTAGAGAGGCTTGAGGGCTAGCATACTTCCTATGGACCCAGAACTATGGAGACCCCTTCCCCGCCTCATTATTCTACAAAGGGAAAAATGGGTAGTTTCTGCCTTGAGTGATTATGTTTTCCCATTGTGTTGGTTAATTGTATCACAGGTGGGTGTTTTCTGCTTGTAACTGCTTGTGATTGGTTTATGTAAACTGTCTCAGTCTTGCACAAGGTCCCCATGGGGAGTGTCACTTGCTGGAAGACCTGCATAAAAGGCTGGCATGTAACCTTATTAAAGTGTCCTGTTCTACCCTTTATGAAGTCTGGGCTCATGTTTGGGGGATTGGAGAACTACACTCTGGGGATTGCTATAATCATTATACTATCCAGAGTTTAATCCCTAGCTCTTGTAAGAGCTTGTTCCTGCATCCCTCTCTGAAAGAAGAGAGGGTCACCCACTGGAACCTGGAAACCTTGTCGTAGATCCAGGGTGGGTAGACAACGAGATCCCAACCAAGCTATGGCAGTTCGTGGGGTCAGCAGTGCTTACGATGTTGAGTGGAGTGCTTGGAGCCCTTGGGAAGCAATAGGAGCATCCATCAACAGAGGTACCCAGTCAGGGTGCTAGGAGATCTGTTACAGTCCTCTACTGAAGACAGCCCGCGGCCAGGTTTTGTAGGAGAAAAGGTTCAGGCTCCTTGGTCTGATGCAAGAGAAGCAGTTGCCACAGTAAAAATTGCTGACAGCCTCTCCTCTAAACAGGCTCAGGAAGCCAGGGAGTTCATTAGTCGGAAAACGGATGTGTTCTCGGACCTCCCTGGACGCACTTCCATAATCCAGCATGACATTGTCACTGAGCCTCAGGCAAAAGTGTGGTTAAAACATACTGGGTACCCGAGGCTCGGCGACAAGCCATCACGGAGGAAGTGCAGCTAATGATGCAACTAGACGTCATTGAGGAGTCCAAAATTGAGTGGGCCGGTCCGATAGTCTTAATACTTAAGCCGGACGGGACGTTACGGTTCTGTAATAATTTTTACAAACTAAACAAAATCTCCAAGTTCGATGCATATCCCATGCCCCGGGTAGATGAGCTTATCGAGAGGTTTTGGACCTCACAAAGGGCTACTGGCAGGTGCCCTTAATGGAGGCTGCAAAGAGAAAACTGCCTTTGTCACCCTTGAGGGTCTGTATCAGTATAAAGTGTTACCCTTTGGTCTGCATGGTGGCCCGCCACTTTTCAATGACTCATGGACAGTGTACTTTGTCCACATCATCGGTACGCGTCGGCTTACCTGGACGATATCGTCATCCACAGTACCAACTGGGAAAGTCATCTACCCAAAGTGCAGGCTGTAGTGTAATCCCTTAGAAAGGCTGGACTGACCGCGAATCCAAAGAAATGTGCGATAGAGTTAGAGGAGACTAAGTACCTGGAGTACGTCATTGGATGTGGAGTTATCAAACCCCAAGTGAATAAATTAGAGGCAATTCGGAATTGGCCCCGACCTGTCACCACTAGGCAAGTAAAGTCGTTCCTGGGAATAGTGGGCTATTATACAGTATGAGGTTTATACTCCATTTTGCCACTTTAGCGGCTCCATTGACAGGGCTCTTGAAGGGACGGAAGTCCGTGATGGTCTGCTGGAATAACCAGGCGGAAAAGGCTTTTTCCGTGTTGAAGTCGGTCCTGTGTGGGTCACCGCCCGACTTCAAGAGGGAGTTTGTGGTACAGACCGATGCCTCTAAAGTAGGCCTCAGAGCAGTACTCTCTCAGGAAATCAATGAGGAGGAACATCCCGTTTTCCTGAGCCGCAAACTCACCCCAGCAGAGACTAGGTACAGTATAGTGGAGAGAGAGTGCCTGGCCTTAAAATAGGCACTCGAGTCTCTCCGCTATTATCTGTTGGGGAGAAATTTCCGTCTGGTGACCAACCACTCCCCTCTCAAGTGGATGAGCCAGGCCAAAGAAAGGAATGCTCGGGTCACCAGATGGTTCTTGTCATTACAGAACTTCAAGTTCTCAGTGGAACACAGGGCAGGCTGCTTACAGGGAAACACGGATGCCCTGTCCCAGGTACAATGTCTGGCAAGTGTTCACCCACTCAGGGTTGAACAAAAGGGGGAGATATGTAGGAAGACGCAAAGGTCCGTCTTTGACGGAAGGTATGTGTCACCGAGGTTCCTGGCCCCAGTGAAGAGCCGGTATTTTCAGGTGTCAGCGGCAGCTAATGCTGATTGACACTTTGCTATTTTAGTATGGCTGTATAGCTGATCCGGGACGATTCTTACTGGGAGTAGTCAAAGTGATGGGTGGGTGACTACTCCCCACCTTCCAGGCTGGGTCTTGACAGGCCTATGAAAAACCCAGCCAGCAGTGTCAGATGGGAATGATTACCTCTCTCTGACAGAGGAGCTGGTGTGGGAACTGAGCCCTGTGCTGGGCTGAAAAGCTGAGACTTGTGTATTGGGAGAGCAGGCCACCTAAAGTCTGCAATTTGACTGCTGGAGGCAGAATGTCAAGGTGACTTTTTTTGTTATGCATGAACTTTCTACTTGGTGTAAACAAACACCAATCTTGCAAAGAGTGATTTTTGTTTGACCTTATGTGTGAATAAATACAGACATTAGAATTACAAACTTGTAATTTTTCCTGGCTGCAGAGAGCCATTATAGTGGTGTAGAAAACTGTGTCTTGCAGTAACACGCATAATGAGTGTGCTGGGGTAGTGAGTCAGTATGACATGCAGATAACAGGCGTTGCTCTTAGAATTCACACTTCACTTATTTGGGCAGTCACGGAGTCTAAACTGACCAAATAACTCAAGTGTGAACTCAGCCTTACAGGTCGATGTTAGCGTCAAGAAGAAGCGCGCTCTTTTTACACCGTCGTCAGCTGATTCCACATAGATGTCTACAGAACCTGTTCTATTAAAAGCTTATACAAGTAGAACCCCTCAACAGAGTGGACAGGGTGTCAGAAGTAAGTTTGTGTTGAGGTCACTGATTTTTTTGCCCTTCCTCTGATCCATCAGAACAATAACCCCCAAAAAACAGATCCTGTCTGTGGAGCATTCGCCTTCACTCGGTCAGCATTTGGTCAGTAATCCATCAGTATTGCTAAAGCCAAAAAAAACGGGAGTTGATCCAAAACAGAGATTACACGTGAATGGAATATTTGCATGTCTTCTGTGTTTTGGACCCACTCCTGCTTTTGGCTAACAAATCACAAGCCAATTCTGATGGGACCATACAGGCCTTTCAGCTGCTACACAGACAGGATCTGTTGTGTGTCCCATTTTTACCTCCTTCTGACAGATCAGAAGAAGGCTCAAATAAATGATGATGTCAGCCAGGCCGAAAGCCAAAATAGTGGCCCAGTCATTAAATGTGAGGAGGGTACTAAACAGCATGAGAAGTCCACAGAGTGGCCCTATGACATAGTGGTGAGGTGAAAGCAGCATAAGGAGACCACAGAGTGGCCCAATGACAGTGTGGAGGTGGCAGCAGCATCAGGAGGAGGCCACAGAGTGGCACAATGACATTGTGGAGGTGGTGGCAGCATCAGAAGGCTACTGAATGCGAAGGTGACATAGTGTGGAGGTGGCAGCAGCTTTAGGAGACCATAGAGTGACCCGGTGACAGAGTGCGAAGGTGGGTGGCAATACCAGTACCAGGTGAAGATGGTGGGTGAAAGAAGGAGCACTTGGCATCAGATGTGTGGCATCAGGCGGGTGGCAGCATTAGAATAGTAGCTGTGGCAGGTAGCCAGAAGAAACCGGTCTCTTTTGTCAAAGTGTTGGTGTGGCACCATGGATGATCTAGTCTGATGCATTAAGCATTGGTGGGTGGAAATCCTGGTTAATACACACCTGATTCATCTTGACAAAGGTCAGTCTCTCCAAATTTTGAGTGGACAGGTGAGTTCTTCTTGGGGTAACTATGGCCCCCGCCGCACTAAACACCCACTCTGATGCCACACTACTGGCCGGGCAGCACAGCTTTTCCAGGGCAAACTCTGCCAGTTGTGGCCACAAATCCAGTTTGACTGCCCAGTAGTCCAGCAGATCTTCAATGTGGGGTGGCAGGGTGCTGTCCAAGTATGCCAACACCTGCTGGTTTAGGTCCTGCTCCAGGTCTAGCTGCTGCTGGTGGAGAGTGTTTTCTTCACTAGGCGGGTGAAGAAAGCTGCTCATCAGCGACTCTAGACTCAAGTTGCTACTGATGAAGCTGGAACCGCTCCTACCCCCCCTTCCCCACACCCTGCCACAGCAGCCATGGTAGAGGAATGTGAGCACAGAGGGCCCCCCTGGTCAGACCTGCAAGAGGATGGACGATGGCGCAGATAGGCAGCGGCCAACTGACTACATAGGATGTCTCTATAGATGTTCAGTTTGTCCTCCCTCTCAGCGGGTGTAAAAAAGGCCCCCATTTTGGACCGGGAGCTAGGGTCCAACAAGGTGGAGAGCCAAAAGTCATCCCTCTGCTGAATGTTGACAATTCGGCTGCCACTACGCAAGCAAGTGAGCATGCATCGGGCCATTTGTGCAAGTGACTTGGAGGAACTCCCTGTCTCCATCTCTACTGCATACTGCCACGGTGTGTCTGGGTCCTTTTCCTAGTGTTCCTCATCACCCTGTAGCTCCTCTGGCTGCTTCTGTTCCTCCTCTCAATTCACCTGTGTAGAAAAAACACCCATTTTGCTACACATTGTTTGTGCTCCCATGTCCTCCTCCTCCTTCTGCGCCGTTGGATGAGTGCACACATACAGTTGTCTCTTGGCAATTGCTTCGGTGATCGATTGCTGACGGAATGACTTATGAGGAGTAGAAGGAGGAGCAGGAGCATCAGGACCAGCAGATCATGGGAAGGACAGACATCTCCCTTCGGCTGAGGTGGTGGAGCCTTGACTGTCTAAAATAGCGTGCGTGCCACTGGGTGATGCAGCGGTTGCTGTGGCAGGCTGGACCACCACATTGAAGCCACGGTTTTCCCAGGCCACTTTATGGTGAGGCTGCATATGTTGACGCAGGGCCGTGGTGCCAACATTTCACGCTTTACCTTCTGCCCACAGATTCTACAAATGGCCATGTTCACCTCCTCCAGCGGCGTAACAAAAAACTGCCACATGCAGCCAGCCAGAACCGCAGGGGCGACACGTGAGGTGCACGGTGGGCCGATGAGAGAAATAGTAGTACAGTTCATCGGTTTACTCACGGTTAGCAGAAAGCCTGCCTGGGTCGGCAGCACAGTGTTAAGGAAGACAGCACAAAATCCTCTGGGGCACGCTCTGTGGTAGGGAAACACCAGCCTAGATGGAGGTTGAGGTGCCCTTGATGACGGAGGTGTTTAGGGTGCTTGTGGCGGCTGGGTCCCTTGGTGGTATTTGTCGTGACACCAATACCGTTTATGGTGGTACAACCAGTTGTAGTGGTAGTATTGAAGAATGAGGTAGACAGTGGTAGGATAAAACTCACAACTTTTACTGTAGCTGTTTTTAGTTGCAGCATATACATCCAGACAGAATACAGTCTCTTAATATTTAGAGGAATTCTGCTGATTCACTGTTAAGAGGTTTGGTTAGGTCCTTACTGTGGTGAAGTAGTACTCTTTTCGGGTATGCTTAGTCCTATAATTTCTGTATCTTCCAAGCTCTTGAACAGGTAGCTAATCTGTCTTCTATACTTTATGGTGAGGCTGTCTGTAGCTAGATTGTCCTCCACCATGTGCAAAGGTGCCCATTAAGCCTTAGGTAGTGGCTGTTATCACTGATGTCTCTCAGCTTGAATTTCTTCCAGGGACAAAACTCTATCCTCTGGTTGTAGGATGAAAGGAACTAAGAGGACCACAGGAAGAAAACGCTCTCCTGCTCCCCATACCTTGGCACTACCACATTGTTGTTTCTGACTTCACTCACTACTCTGTGAAGTGAAGTCTCCACTGACTTGCTCATCGCCTCACACTAACCTCATCCCTTTTTCTTTTATTTTTCATAATCCTCCCACACTAGGCCTGACTAAGGTATTTATATAAACTAAGTGCTATCCCCATCTAGTGGTGGGTGTATAAAGTGCACCTAACCAGCCTATGAACAGGGATACAACAGGTGATGTAATGCAGAGTGACATGCAACACAATAATGCAGTTTACAGTTATTTTTGCAGTTCCCACGTGTCCCGATTGGGACGCTGCACACACAGCCGAGTAGGTAATTTTACCCCTAACACTTTGCACTGACTGCTACCGCTGCTGCTTCCGTAAACCCCTGCACCACTATTTCCCGGGCAGGTAGGCTCCTGCGAAGCGGGTGGTCTTTTCCGGTCACGTTTGGCTTCCAACCTCCAACTGCTGCCACCCTGTTGACTCTCGGCCACCCTAGCGACTTGCTGGCTCGCCACTGCCACCCTCTTCTCCCGATGATGATGGAGGCTGTAATTCACCCACCTCCCAAATACGTTCAGCTACATCATCATCATTGAGTACTGTCTGCACGTCACTGATACCCTCCTCAACGGTCTCTAGGTCAGGAGCCTGACCGCTCTCAACACCAGCTTCCACGCCACTCTCCACATCACTACTTGCCCCCCTACTGGAGAAAGCGGCAGATGTCTCCTCCACATCTTGGCTGGCCAGTAGCTGCTGACTGTCTTCTAGTAGCTCATCCTCGCTGTATAATGGAGCTGAGCCCACAGCATATAATATTTGTCTGGCTGAGGGAACAGAAAAGGACAGAGGCAGGTTGAGGACAGGTGAGGGCACAGGGCCTGCTCCCAGGCCATGCCAACTAAGTGTTGACGAACCCACTGACTCTTGGCTGGGGCTGTCTGATGTCACTTGGGACGAAGTTGATGACCGAGTCAACCATTCAAGAACCGCTGGGTAGCTGGTCAAGACAGGACCGCTAGATGACACAGGGAGCTCAGGCCTCTCGCTGCGACTCTTGCTGCAACGCCCCCTTACTCTGCTGCCACCTGTGCCTGCGCCCGAAACATTTAGGCCTCTGCCCCTCTCCTGTGCAGGGCCTGGCACTTCTCTGTCTGACTTACTGTTAGATCAAATAAATAAATAAAAAGGAAATTAAAACACTCCAAAAAAGTCTGTGTTTTTCTCAAGTCACCACACAACGGCTAATAAGCCCTTTTTTTTCACTAATACAAGCCAAAAAGTGCTTTAGAACATATAACTGCACCGCTGAACGGCAAATATATATATTTTTTGCCACTAATACACGCCGAAAAGGGCTGTAATTTTCTTTACCACACAACTGCAAATACTTTTTTGTGCGACTAATACACGCAAAAAAAAAGTGCTTTAGAATATATAACTGCACCGCTGAACGGCAAATAATATATGTTTTTTATGCCAGTAATTGTCAAGGAACCATGAACCAGACGTACAACAGAGATGAGTGGAAATAAGAAGGCTTTATTGGAAATCAAGCCGTAGCAAAAGTCCAAACGGATGGCTAAACCGAAGCAGGGTCTTGCGTAGACAGAGGTCAGGAACCAGGAGGGTGGTCAGACGAAGCCAGGATCAGGAACTAACGGGGTAGTCAGACGAAGCCAGGATCAGGAACCAACGGGGTAGTCAGACGAAGTCAGGATCAGGAACCAACGGGGTAGTCAGACGAGGCCAGGATCAGGAACCAGAAGCAGCAGCAGTCTTAGAAGCATGTGAACACAGGAGGACCAAGCAAGGAACTGAAGCCACAGACCTTCTATATATATGAGCTAGGCATCCAGCTCCTCCCAGTGGGAGGGAGAAGCCGCAGGGTGGGAGGCTACAAGAAACCCAGAAACCAAGATGGCCGCCAGCACATGTCAAACGAAGGTAAGACCATGACAGTAATACACGCCAAAAAGGGCTTTAGAACATAAAACTGCAACACTGAACTGCAAATATATATTTTTTTGTCACTAATACATGCCAAAAAGGGCTGTAATTTTCTCACTTCACCACACAATGGCAAATACATTTTTTTTTGCGCCCCTAATACACGCAAAAAAAGTGCGTTAGAACATATAACCGCACCGCTGAATGGCAAATAATATATATATTTTTTGCAACTAATACACGCCAAAAAGGGCTTTAGAACAAATAACTGCACCGCTGAATGGCAAATATATATATTTTTTGCCAATAATACACGCAAAAAAGGGCTTAAGAACATATAACTGCACCACTGAACAGCAAATAATATATATATTTTTTGCCACTAATACACGCCGAAAAGGGCTGTAATTTTCGCACTTCACCACACAACGGCGAACAAGCCCTTTTTTCCCACTAATACAAGCCAAAAAAGGCTTTAGAACATATAACTGCACCGCACAAGGGCAAACAAGACGTAGAAATATTACGTTGTAATAAACCCTGTTAATGGCGGTATCACACAGCACTTGAATCCCAATAACAAGAACGGTTTGCTGGAATTACAGAGCTGTATAAGGGCAATTTGGATCCCCAGTCAATGCAGCAAGGTGTAATAGGATTGTTCCTATCACCCAGGCTGTAACCTCCCCGACTGAACCCTGTTCTCCTTTTACAGTGTAGATGATTCCTCCCTATCCTTTCCCTGAACTTCTATACAGCAAAATATTAGTTTTCAAGTCTTTCCTAGCACTGTCCCTAGCGTCTGCTGACGTCTCTCCCTGCACTAAGTGCACTGGAAAATGGCAGAATCCAAGATGACTGAGGCTATTTATAGGGCTGTGACATCACAGGACTGGCTGGCTGCTGATTGGCTGCATGGCATTGTGGGTGACCCCTCGTTCCCAGAGTTCCTTGCTCCATGTCCTCACACGTGCAGCAGCCATTTTAGGAAAAAACTTGATTTGTTACCATGAAGCATGAGGAGATTTGGAGCGAATCGAATTTTTCCTGAAATTCGGATTGAACTCCTCTTTGTCAACTTCAATTCGCTCATCTCTAGTTGCAAACACTTTTGAAACATGAAGTGGAAAGCAGAAGATATCACATTACCCCATCTGACCCTGCATCTGCCACTATCAACAGCACATTTCGGAGTGTGATGCACCTTGGATACACATGGGAGGCTATGTTCTTTTATATATGGAGCAGTAGCATATTCTTGTCTATTTTGTGCAAAACTAGAATACTGATTTCATGGAAAATTACAATGGTATGCTCCATTTTGTAAGCATAATGACTAAGACTAGAAAGGTGATATAATATTTTATGGGACAGAAATTACCCCGAGCAGTTGTCACCTCTTTTTCCTCACTTCTCTCGGCAGCTCATAGAGCGCACTACTCAGCAGGGGGCGACAATGAGCTCTGGAAAAAAAAAAAACGTCATCTGGATTAAAGTGAATATGAAATCCTGATGCATGATGGGAGTGACAGACAGAGAAGAGAGAACATTTCAAGCCCTATTTTTATAATTCGTGTTAATGATTTACCTGGGGAATTCTTTTAGCTTTCTATATGGCAAAATCAATAGTGACTGGATTTTGCTCCATTTGTTTAACCTCAGAGCAGCGCTCGCACTTATTTATGTATTAGAATTTCATACAATCTCTCAGCGTGTAACCTCGGTTGTATTTCTGTATATTCTCTCACGTGTGGGTGTATTGGCCGAGCCGAGAACAGGTTGTGTCTGTAAGCAGATTGCATTTAAATAAAATATGTTGTCAAAAATAAAATTTAATTTTCAGCTTTGCAATATAAACTTTATTAAATTAGTTTTGTGGAA
Source organism: Bufo gargarizans (assembly GCF_014858855.1). Taxonomy (NCBI): domain Eukaryota; kingdom Metazoa; phylum Chordata; class Amphibia; order Anura; family Bufonidae; genus Bufo; species Bufo gargarizans. The sequence goes on along the minus strand of NC_058082.1, from coordinate 558,156,466 downwards.
TGCCTCTGGCCTCTGCGGTAATTGTATATCTCCATCCAACGCTCGGGTCTTGTTGTGCTTAAGAATCTGGTCTGTGCAAAGGAGAATATGAATAATAGATAGCCACATTAGTGTAAAAAAAATATAGAAAACTAAGAACATAAAGAGATAGGCTTGGTTTTCAAATGAATGAATGTGTTTCACCTGAAACATAAATTATGAATATTCCCCGTCTTTTTACTGCTGCTTTGTTTATGTTCATTTTGGGCAAATATAGTTGTATTTACTTTAATACCTTTACAAAAAATTGTCAGAATTTGTATACGGTTTTCATACATCATAAACCTTTTCTTGTTTTGTTTTTGATGGATTAGAGTCAGAGAAACAAAAAATAGATTAACTGGATGACGTTAGAACAACCACAGCAAATACAATGTAAAATATAAAATAATTAAAGTTAAATAATAATAATAATAATACCCAAAATAAATAAATAAGACCTATAATAATCTAGAAAAATAAAAAATAAATTAAATAATAGGTTTTTTTTTAACTGCAGATTCTTTTTAATACAAAATAAATTGAAGAGCATTTCCCCCTTAAATTTAAAAAATAAATAAATAAAAATATGTCTTTGACTCATTTTGTTTTATCAAGTTTTTAAAAATAACATTTACAGGCTTCATTATTTCAGGGTGTAGAGCTGGACTTGCCCACCAGAGTACCAGATGATCCTCCGATGGGTCAAAGCTATGGCAGATAAATTTGGAGTTTTCAGCTTATCATTTAACACTAGTCTATGAGATGTCCACCTGCCATGGCTGCCACCTCCATGCAGCTTCCAAGGCTTCTGTCTACTCTTTCTAACTGTCTAGGTCCTGCCACTTGACCTGTCTTTAGAACAAAAAAGGCTAAGTGGGTTATTCTCCATCTCTGAGATAAGGAACCCCCTACAACTACTTGACCCTCCTTAGAAAACCCATTCCCTACCCACCTCTTATCCTTACTATCAGTATCTGCCTTCCACCAGGTCCCACTGTTCTGGACACTTTTACATTTTCTGTTAGTGAGATAAAAGCTCACCTCTCTGCAGACAATGTCAATCATGGTTAAGGGGTAGCATCCTGACAACAGCATAGTCCGGCTTCAGCAAGGAATATGGACTAATATTGACATAAGAGTTCCATTGTGTGCGCTTGCTGTCACGTCAGTGGTCCATGCCCACCACTGTCCTGCTGTTCCGAGCAGGCACTGGCATCGCTCCTCTCTTCCAGTGCTCAATGAACTACTTTTCAGCTGGTCCTTTCCTCTTGGCCCCTATCCACCTGCTGATTAAGATGCTGACCAACCACCTTATTTAACTGAGCTATGAATCTACCTCCTTGTCTGAGTTTTGGGTTTTCTATTTATCTAAGGTGTGATTTCTTGTATGACTATGTGTGTACCATGCCTGACTACCGATTCTGCTCCTTGCCGCCTGCCCCAAACTTGGAATTGCCATTTGGAATCCGCCTGCACTGACCTTGGACTGTATTCAGACTACTCCTTTTGCCTGTTCTCTCGGTGCTTCACAGCAGTGTTTATGACCCCCGTGGTTCAGCTGTCCTCTGCAGCAGGACTACCCCAGGAGATAGCAGCCTGGTTGGTTCCCTGTAGCGAAGTCCAGATCCCAGTACAGAGGTTAAAGGGTGAATACCAGGGAACCGCCAGGACAATGGCCTTAGGTTTAGCCCAAAGTCGAAATAGTTTGTTGGCACAGTGGGTCTACACCCACAGCCTGTTACACTTCCACTTCTTTATTTCAACTTTTATTCATTTTTTTTTACTATTTCACACATTTTTGCTATTTTTTATTCTTTTTTGATACATTCTATTTACAATATCGTATGTATTCTTTTTTTTTTTTTACTTTGCCCTGCACAATTATGATTTAATACAATTTTTACTTCAGACATCCCGACCCTATAACCGCAGTGATCACTGATGTTGAGAGCAGAACATTATACCGGGAACGTAAAACCCATAAAGTAATTTCCGCTTAACCACTTAACTCAAGTACTTGTGTGTAACTTGGAGACTGAATAACAAGTATTGCTCTCCAGGTGAATGTAAAACACATAAACTGACAATTGCTGGGTGGATTTTCTATCTGCTTTTCATTACCGGTTGACTGACAGCACAGCGTCTTCTTGGAATGTACAGAAAGAGTTGGATTGACTGAGAGTTTAATACAATCAGACAAGTGCGGAGGACGGGATAGAAAAAACGGCTGTCACCGTCAGCACATGTTTACTGCTCTTCTTTTTTCCCCTTTTCGCTTTTTTAAGCTTTTTTTTTTTTTTTTTTCTCTCCATGTTCTACTCTCTGGGTTATAAATCATAAGACATGCATCTGGTAAGTGGTAATGCCTCCTTGCCTCGATCTGGTGAGACCATGTACATGACTGTAAGCTGCATTCATGTCACATGCAGGAAATCCAGCAAAAAGAAATACATTTCAATGGGGGCATGCACATCACTAATTATTCATACAGTCCTATATGCAATTTTACGGAAAAAATGGAATATCTAGCCCTAGAAGCATAGGGGGAATATGGTCCCAGACATGGCACCCAGTACAGCGGTGTGTCCTCCAGTGCCGGCATTTGCTAGAGGTCTGAACCTGGCCATATACATAAGATTATTTTTGGCTTATCCCACCGATCTCGGTAGGAATGGCAGACCTAATATGTATAGGGGACACCTGATTCGTCCTTGATAGGAGATATTGGGGGAGACAAGGATCGGGCAGTGAGATTTTTACAAGCCCAATCAGAGGAGTCTGGCAGAGGCTTTCTCATCATTGCCAATGCATGTTCAGCCGAGCTGAGTGTGCATGTGTTTAGCGGATGCATGTTCAGCCGTCTTTAATATAGATTGGACCCAGGGCAGGAACTTACTTGGGCCCCTGGATCCCACCTTCCCACTACTAGAACAAGCTGTGCATGCGTGTGTATTGGGAAATCGGGAGAATCGCTGGTTTGGCTGACAGTTATCTAATGGTATTTAAGTAGAGGCAGAAAATAAATTTGCTGATTTTGTATGCGGATTTCAAAATGTGCATGGTTTTGACAGAGTTAGGGTCCATTCATATATCCGTATGTGTTTTGCGGATCCACACTGGCAATGTGCTTTCCTCATTTTGCGGACCGCACATGGCCGTCACTATAATAGAATATGCCTAATCTTGTCCGCAATTGCGGACAAGAATAGGACACGTTCTATATTTTTTTTTCAAGAACGGAATTGCAGACCCGGAAGTGTGGATCCGCATTTCCGGATCCGGGCTGCACATCGTGCGGCCCCATAGAAATGAATGGGTCAACAATTCCATTCTGCAAAATGCGGAACAGAATTGCGGACGTGTGAATGGACTCCCTTAGACGTCCACTGAGTGGATTTTTCAGCCGTCCATTCATTTAAAAGGGAAAGACAAATTTTTTGCAGCATGCTGAAAGAAGGTATCATTTACCCATTGAAATGAATAGGAAGCAGATTTTCCACGCAGATCCTGATGCAGAAAATTTGAAAAACTCAGTGTGATCATACTCCAAGGTGTTGACTATACCTGAGTCGGCCTTACTTGCCTTACAACATCATACATGAGGCATGAAGGGATCCATCTTCTTCTAGCCGTAAAGTTCAGGGAGTGACACCAGACATCTCACTAGTCGCTGCAGGACACACAATCACTTTCCATTGGGTCTGTTGTTATAAAGGACTCCTGCTTCTGTGCAGAAGAACTTCTTCTTGATGTTTCTGGAGATAAATGGCTCTGAACTAATAGGAGGTCAGCAGGTTCCAGTGAGTCCTGTGATAATGAACAGGTTAACCAGGCACATGAGGAGCCTTCCTAGCGGTACATGCCCTACCTAGAGACGGCTGCTCCTGACATAGCTCAGGGGAGAGGAATCATCTGCTGCTGTCAGAAATCTTCTCTGCTTCTTAGGCATAGTTCACACAAACGTTTTTTTTGCGAGTGTATGGGACGTTTTTTTGTGGTCCGTATATGGAACCATTAATTTCAATGGTTCCGCAAAAAAAAACGGAATGTACTCCGTATGCATTCAGTTTCCGTTTTTCCGTTCCGTTGAAAGATAGAACATGTCCTATTATTGCCCGCAAATCACGTTCCGTGGCTCCATTCAAGTCAATGGGTCCGCAAAAAAAAACGGAACACATACGAAAATGCATCCGTATGTCTTCCGTTTCCGTTCCGTTTTTTCTGAACCATCTATTGAAAATGTTATGCCTAGCCCAATTTTTTCTATGTAATTACTGTATACTGTATATGCTATACGGAAAAACGGAAACACAACGGAAGTCAAAAACGGAACAATGGATCCGTGAAAAACGGACCGCAAAAAACAATAAAAGCCATACGTTCGTGTGAATTAGGCCTTACAGTGTGGAAATGGACACCTTCAGTAATGTCCTTGTAGGCTCAAGTGTCCTTCTGACCTCTCTATATCATTCCGACCTCTATCTGACCACTATATATTCACCTGGTACTCGAGTCAAATACACATGATTTGTTGGCCGAGTGCTCGTCTCATACACATGCATCCTCGGCTCTGGAGAGAGGGAGAGTGTCAGATGAGGCCTATCTTCCCACTAATAAACTACCATAGCAGGCTGGCCACCAGCGTAACGTCACTTACTTCGTCACGCACCTGCTCCTCCCACTTTATTAATGAAGCAGGCGCGTGACGGAGTGAGTTGGCCGCCCTGCTACGGTAGTTTTCGGGACATGGAGCCGGCAGAACCAAGATATTTTATGATGTCATTGTGGGCAGTGGCCAGCTGGGCTCAAGAGACCCCCACGAGCAACTGGGCCCGGAGCAGCTGCCCCTTTTGCCCCGCATTAAAGACGGCCCTGAGGGGATGCATGTGTAATACCCCGGTGTGGTATTACCATTCCTTCACCCTGCTACTGTCTCTAATGGTCTAACATTAATGTTATCTTTGTATTTATTTCTAGGTCCTTTGACACTGTGCATTCCTAATCTTGCTATGTAACTGTTATGTTCATGTATTGTGCCTGGTTCACCAGCAGGCGGCAGAGTATATGGCAGAGCTATCCTTAGGCTACTTTCACACTAGCGTTTTGGTTTCCGTTTGTGAGATCCGTTCAGGTCTCTCACAAGCCGTCCAAAACGCATCATTTTTGCCCTAATGCATTCTGAATGAATAAGGATCCGCTCAGAATGCGTCAGTTTGCCTCCGTTCTGCCTCCACTCTGGAGGCGGACATCAAAACGCTGCTTGCAGCGTTTTGGTGTCCGCCTGATGATGCAGAGGCAAACGGATCCATCCTGACACACAATGTAAGGCCTATTGCACACGACCGTTTTTTTTCCCCGTTTACTGGCCGTTTTTTGCGTTCCGTATACGGTCCGTATACGGAACCATTCATTTCAATGGTTCCGCAAAAGAAACGGAATGTACTCCGTATGCATTCCGTTTCCGTATTTCCGTTTTTCCGTTCCGTTTGAAGATAGAACATGTCCTATTATTGCCCGCAAATCACGTTCCGTGGCTCCATTCAAGTCAATGGGTCCGCAAAAAAACGGAACACATACGGAAATGCATCCGAATGTCTTCCGTTTCCGTTCCGTTTTTTGCTGAACCATCTATTGAAAATGTTATGCCCAGCCCAATTTTATCTATGTAATTACTGTATATGCCATACGGAAAAACGGAACGGAAAAACGGAACAGAAACGGAAACACAACGGAAACAAAAAACGGAACAACGGATCAGTGAAAAACGGATCTCAAATCACTGAAAAAGCCATACGGTCGTGTGCAATAGGCCTGAGTTAGTATATCCAGAGAAGATACAGTCGGCACTCCGTCTGTCAGTGATGCGGTGCGCGCGTCCAGGGAAAATCCACACGAATTTGTACAGAGAGGACCGGCACTCGCTATGGTAGTAATTTTCAGGTATTTTAATGGTCACATACAGGAGGCAAGTGACGCGTTTCGGCTACTATGAGCCACAATGTAAGTCAATGGGGACGGATCAGTTTTCACTGACACAATCTGGCACAATAGAAAACAGATCCGCCCCCCATTGACTTTCAATGGTGTTCAAGACGGATCCGTTTTGGCTATGTTATAGATAATACAAACGGATCCGTTCTGAACGGATGCATGAGGTTGTATTATCTGAACTGAAGCGTTTGTGCAGATCCATGACCGATCCGCACCAAACGCGAGTGTGAAAGTAGCCTTAGATAGAATGGAACTTACCATTCCATTTCCCCTCTTTTGGGCAGAAGTGGGCTAGTCCTGCTTCCTATCAAATGAGGGGTTGTGGCTTGTGGCGAAACGGTCTGTTACACGGCTCTAGATTGTTCCAGTTTCAAGGAAACCTGTTATCACTTTCTGCGCCTATTTATCCACTCACTTTTCTAAAAATACTTTTTAATACATTAATAATGATATTAAAATCAATTCTGAACGAACTATCAGTTCAGAGAAAAACCTAAAATAAATGTTCCCGCCATGTATGTAAATGAACCTTAGATGAGTCCTGTCTCCTCCATGCTTCAGAGATGAGTCCAGCGTTCTCTTACTCAGAGTGCAGCCACGCTCACTGTGAAGGAGCCCAGCACCGCTACGCATCCTCCGAATCTCCTCCTTGCTTCCCGACGTCACAAAGCTAGAGAGCCGTAATCTCACGATGTGCGAGCTAGCGCATGCGCAGTTCGTTCCCTGAGGCCAGCACAGGGAAGGAACACTATACCGACACTGTGCATGCGCTAGCTCGCATATCGCGAGATTACGGCACTCTAGCTTTGTGACGTCGGAAAGCAAGGAGGAGATTCGGAGGATGCAGGGCGGTGCTGGGCTCCTTCACAGTGGGCGTGGCTGGGCTTCAGAAACATTAGTAACATCACCTTGGGTTTCTTACTTGCCTCATTTACATAGATATAAAATAGTTTTTGGGACACAATAAAAGCACAGAGAGCTATGGGGAATGGATATTGCGGATGTGCTAGCAGCCCATGTCCTCAGCTGGCTCTATACCTAAAATCCAGTTGAAACCCGATAGTGGAGCTAAGAGGACATGAAAGATGTAGCAGCGAGGGGAAATTGCTCATAGAGCACTATGACTCCTTACAGATCTACAGACAGAGTGTCACTAGGGGGTCAGCTGCTAAAAGCACTCCACTGCAGAGATATCAGAACAGTCCTAAAGTCCAACTACCTGACTAAAATTAAGTCTAGCACAGCAGAGAGAGAGAAAGCAGAATATTTAAGTTTGCCTGCCAGTTTATGCCAAAGCCTGCTGGAACCAAGAGAGAGCCTGAATGTTGTCTGGATGCAAGCAAAGCTGCTGAACTTTGTAAGAGTCTGGACTTGACTTATTCTCTCAACGGAAATCATCTTTAATTCCCTCTATATCCCAAATATTAAGGAAGGTGAACATCAATTGTAGCTTTGAGAAGATGATTGCCAGAAGCAATAATACAACTGATAAGTACATTAAAGATTGGGCACCGTGGATCTCCTCGAGACATATTTCATTGGTAGATACTTTCATATTTTCTTTTCCACACTTTACATAGCTACCATTTCTTTGACTTAGGAAGCAGATCACTAGAATGAGTACAATGGACGATATAATGCCGTCTGATAGGGAACATGGTCAGATACACATGATGGACAAAGCTTATTGATTATGCAACTTTATCTTATAGAAAGATTACGTTCTCTCACTGCCACTTGACTGTAATGAAGAATCTGCTCAGTAATGTAACAAATCAAACTGTAAAGTCTATAATTGTTTGTTGTAAAAAAAAGAAAAACCTATTGAAAGAGAAAAAAGGCCTAGCATTTGGTTTCTTGGCATCTATGCAGACGTGTATCCAAGGTAACAGACAACAATGAAACCCTGTGTAGTCTGATCCTGCAGCCATACTTTCTTCTATCAATCTCCTACTGAAGATGTGTTAGCATAAAGAGCAGACAGAAGAGAGTAGGACTGTGTAGACTATGTTGTCTGTTAACATGGAGACGTGTTTGTGCTGCAGAGACAAACAGAATAAAATTTTGTTTTATTTATCATTTTAGATACATTGGGACAATTGCAAATATTTGGTTGCAAGGTGTGTGTAGACTTTAAAGGGATTGTCCAGGTTCAGAGCTAAACCCGGAATTTCACCCAGGCAGCCCCCCTGACTTGAGCATCGGAGCAGTTAATGCTCCGATGCTCTCCCTTGCCCTGCGCAGGATGGTGCAGGGCAAGGGCTGTTTTATTTACTATAACACACTGCCGCGCAGAAACTTTCGCCCAGCAGTGTGTTTGATGACGTCACCAGCTCTGATGCGTGGGCTTTAGCGCTGCCCTAGCCGTTTTACAGGCTAGGGCATCACTGAAGCCCTCCCATCAGTGCCGGCGACGTCACCAGGCTCACTGCTGGGAGGAGGCCTCTGTCTGGCAGCCCGAAAGAGAGCCTGATACATCTTCGGAACTCCACAAAATGCCTTTGCCCTGCACGATTTACCGCAGGGCCAAGGAGAGAATCGGAGCATGAAATGCTCCGATGCTCTTGTCAGGGTGGCTGCCTGGGTGAAATTCTGGGTTCAGCTCTGAACCCGATCAACCCCTTTAAGCTGTTTTCTATGTGCCATGGGGCAGCCTTCTGCAGCAGAAATCTTCTCCTATTAGGCTGAGTTCACATCAGCAATCAGCCTTTCCGTTTTCCTGCTCCGTTATAGGATCAGGAGGACGAAAAGGACGGATTCGGCACATAATTGAGATGAACGGAGCCTTCGGACCCCATAGACTATAATGGGCAGATCCATTGAAATGAGAGGTTCCGTATACGGAACGCAAAAAACGGAACGTAAACGGAGGCCTAATATTAATGTCAGATGCGACGATCAGTGATGAACGCGGCATCTAAGAGGTACAATGACGGGGAGCAGCACAATCGCCGCTTCCTGTCATTGCACCAGCTTTGTCACAAAGCAAATTATATATTGCCAAGAAAAAAATAGTTTTCTATATAAATGTGGTATCGCTGTAATCACACTGACCCGGAGAATGAAGGGAACGGGTCAGTTCTAGCAGATCCCCAGGTGAGCAGAATTGGCGTAGATTTTGGTTTTCACATGGATATTTTCCATGGCTTCTACTCTAATTTGTCCCAAATTTTCAATTTTCTAATCCGCAGTGGAAAATCCTCCGCATTTCTGGTAGGTGTGAACGCAGTCTTACAACTGGTGCGAAATAAAACTGTATTATCCTAATTATTCAAAATTTCTGTTGGCCGCATGACATCCGAATGATACGACTGCCGCGGACCGCAGTACGGTTTTATTAATATTTGAGGAAAGGTTATAATGTTTCGGAAGGTATCGGGGAGAGGAGCCGTCACGAGCGAGCAGGGAATTTAATGCACTCAGAAGAGGCTTAATGGTGGATATATTATGTAGAGTGAATCAATGATCGGAGGGAGAGGAGAAGAACAAGACGTTAAAAAGGAAGAACATTTTGACAGATGTACATGGTGAAGCCGGATGGCGGCTCATGGAGGCTGACAGCTTCAGGTGAGCCAGCCTTGTCATTCAGATTTTTGCTAATGATGGGAGAACAGGAAGACAAGCTGGAGGAAGCTTAACCCGTTCATGCCTGCACCAGAACGCGAATGCCTGTACAGAATATGGCTGCTTTCTTCCAGAAATAACGCCTCACCTTTCCACAGGTTCTATCTGGTATTACAGCGCACTTGATGGAAGGGAATTGGGCAAAGATCAGGTCTGACGGGCTCATGCACACGACAGTATTTTGCGTTCCGTATACGGACCGTATTTTGATTCTGTATACGGTCCATATACGGAATTATTCATTTCAATGGGTCCGCAAAAGATGTGGACAGCAATCTGTGTGCTGTCCGCATCCGTGTTGCTCCGTTCCGTGACCCCACAAACATGATGAGACATGTCCTATTCTTGTCCGTTTTGCGGACAAGAATAGGCATCTCTATAATAGGCCTCCTGTTCTGTTCCGCAAATTGCAGAATGCTCACGGGCGGCATCCGTTTTTTCCGGATCCGCATGAATGAGTCCATATAACGGCCGTATGAATGAGTCTGTATCGGTTGGGCAATTTTGCAGAACGGGTGCGGACCCATTCATTTCTATAGGGCCGCAAAAGATGGGACAGCACACCGTGTGCTATCCACATCCGTTGCTCCGTGCCACGGTCCGGCAAAAAAAATAAAAAATAGAACGTCCCCTATTCTTGTCTGCAATTGCGGACAAGAATAGGAATTTTCTATGATAACCGTGGCATGTGTGGTCCACAAATTGTGGTTCATGTGAATTGTAGTACAATGTGAACCCAGCTTAAAGGTGCCCATCAGTGATGGCCAGTTTGCCGTGTTTTCCCGCGAACACATGCGGGATGCCATCTTAACTCACAAGTCCGGCGATGCACAGGTAAGTCCTTACCTGTGCCTGTGCGCGAGCCGGTCTGAAATAAAATGCGGTCTTCGGGTGCAGGCAGTTCTGAGAACAGCCCGATGAAGGCCCCCGGAGGCTGTTCTCGGAACTGCCTGCCCCTGGTGACCGCATTTCATTTCAGACCGGCTCGCGCACAGGCACAGGTAAGGACTTACCTGTGCATCGCCAGACTTGTGAGTTAAGATGGCAGCTATCATGTGTTCGTGGGCGAACTGGGAAAAACGCAGAATATACAACATGCTGCAATTTTCACGCAACGCACAAGTGATGCGTGAAAAAGATCGCTCATGTTGTACACAGCCCCATTAAAATGAATGGGTCAGGATTCAGTGCGGGTGCAATGCGTTCACGTCACGCATTGAAACCGTGCGGAAAACACGCCCGTGTGAAAGGGCCTTGCTCTGTTGTTTTGGACCCCTTGATAGGATGATTTTTTTGCATGAGTATTAACTCTGGATACATTTTTCTGAAATCTCGAATCTTTTGCCGTCCGACACTTCCAGAAACCATCCATTTGGCCCAACGGGGCAGAAATCCGTTCATCTGAAAGGGGAGATAAGGGAATAGTTCTTGTTATTCTCGCATTGTTCCCGTGCTGACTGGTTTTACGCGCCATTTAGGCTTTAACTCTCTCTCCCGCGTTCCTGCCCTTGTTTGTTTTCTGCTATTCTATATTATTTTCTATAATTGCCGTCGTTGTCACATTTTCAACAAACTGGAGAGCACACAAAAAAATAGACCTCAGCGGGTTACCTGTTAGCGAGCTGCGGTGAATGGCGCCTTACTCCATTCCTACTTGAAAATAATTGAGTTAAAATAAGATAAACATCTCATTGTGGGGGACAATGGAAAATGCTGAATTAAGCAAACAATCATTTAAATATAATCTCCCAGGAATAATTGCCGCCCAGGAACATTTTTATAGCTCTATTCGGCTGCTTTTATTTTTGATATGTCCAAGTGGGAACTGTTATGCTCGCTGAAATCATTCACAGCCGGGCTGACTATCTTAGATTTATCAAAGTGAAGCATGGAAAAGTTAACCCGTTCTCCAGAATTGCTCGACTGCGGAAGGTAAAAAACTGAAAGCACAAGTTTCTCAATTGGAAGATATAATTAAAGCGGCAGTCCTATCAATAATAGCAGGGATGCTCAACCTGCGGCCCTCCAGCTGTTGCAAAACAACAACTTCCAGCATGCCCGGACAGTCTACAGCTAGGGCATCGTGGGAGTTGTAGTTTTGCAACAGCTGGAGAGCTGCAGGTTGGGCATCCCTGAATAATAGCATATTCACAGGGTATGTTCTTGGATCAGGGCTGTTGCTATAGGAGGTGTAGACATAGCAGCTGCACCCTAAGGGCTCATGCAAACGACCATATGTATTTTGTGGTCTGCAAAACACAGATCCGCAAAAAATACTGATGACATCCATATTGCATCAATTTTTTTGCTGGATTTATTGTAACAATGCCTACCCTTGTCTGCAAAATAGACAAGAATAGGACATGTTCTACCTATTTTGTGGAACGGCCTTGCGGACATAAGGAAATGGACTGCCACCATGTGTGCTGCCTTACTGCAGCCGCATTATATAGTAATACATCTGCTGTAATACAGACTATATTGCACTGGTCTTCACATACAGCAGTCAGTTTTCCAGGGTCCTAACATTGTCTCCCGGTACTCAAATACCGCCAAGACTTATAGTATAGCTGACCTGAATAACAACTGGATGGCTTCATGGACAAATAATCACACACATACCAACACTGGCAGGTAACAAATATACGCAGGTATGGGCTATCCCACTCACTTTAAAACTTCCCCTCCCACTTCCACTATTCCCCAAATAAAGACACATACACCAGGTTGGAATGAATTGGTCACAGCAGCCGTTTATACACATATTACCTTTCCTAAAAAAATATAATAACCAACCCATATGCAACAGCATATGACAACACCCCCCCAACATATGTATAACATATATGAACACATATTAACAACGAGGCAGGTCCTCGAAGCCCCAAATGAATTAATCTTAAAACCCTACTTCGCAGGGTACTCCATCTTTTTGCCCCCAGCTGATGAGCGCCAGCTCGGGGGCACCACTGATTGACCTAAACCCCTTGCCCCAACATACCAACCATGGGAGTCCAGCCCCAACCATGGAGCCCTCCCATCCTTCAGTACCTATTATTCCACCAACTCCGAGGACCTCCTGCCGCCAAGAACGCATGTGCTTGACCTCTTAAGCATGTGCGTCCCTCCAAATACCTAATGCAGTGTCAATGCCCCTTGCAATCCCAGACTCCAAAATCTATTCCAATTGCATTGAGATGCACTCCATCACTCCGCCAAATGCCCCAGAGCCTTGCTCCAACTCCGCATGCCTCACAGCTACGGCCCAATTCCTCATCATAAATCTCCCCACTGCCCAATTTACCTTTATCCTGGCCTTGTTCAAGCGATCAGCTGACCTAGCCCCACGCCACACATGCCTGTAGACCACATCTGACCAAACGGTTACTGTTCCTGGGAATAATGACCAAATCCGCAAAACGTCTAATTTTATGTCCCTAATCAATTCCCTGAAAGGTCTAGCCCCTAGGTCATTACCACCTACAAGTACAACTAACACGTCAGGCGGTCTGTCCAGACGCACCAGTCTGTGGATCTCCGGCAACACACTCCCCCAAACCATACCTCTCTTTGCTATTTCAGCGGATAACTAACTGCAAAACCTAACTGCAAAACCTAACTGCCGCCCATCCTGTTATACCGCTGCTCTCAAGGCTCCCCCCCCAAAAAAAAACTAGTGGCCTAGGATCCACACTAAAGCCGGTTGCCGTCCTGTAAAAGAAGAAAAGAAAAAAGAGCACCACTAAATTATACACCCGATCCTAAACTCAACTACCATTTTACATCAACAAAAAACACCCAAAAAGAAAGAAAACTCCCACCCCCAAAACCTTAAAGGCGAGCCGGGCGAATATATGATCGAAAACGATGAGATTCCCACCGACCGATACGCTTAATCACCTCATCACCCGCCCCTCTTCTTGCCGCCTCCGTAGCCCCCCCAATGCGAAAAGAATGACCCACCCCCTCTAATCCCAGATGTTTTAAACACAGATGGAAAATTGCAAGAAACTAAAAACTGGACAAAAAGGATCCGTCTTCATGAATCAAAAGCGGCCCCAGCGAAGCGTTTCTAACTAACTTCCTGGTGATCCCCCAAACACTGCACCGGGCACATTGTGCACCCCAGGACTGCGCATAGGACCACCCTATACCCCTTCCCACTCGTATCCGTCTTTAAACACCTAATCCGAAACTCCACTCTGTGCTGATAAAGGTCAACATCTTTCTGTAACAAACCCCTCAGTCTCTGGACACAAAGAAGGCCAACGAAAACGCCAAACTAAACAACACAAAGGCAGACCTGCACACCTTTTCTACCTCTATGCCCAAGTCCACCAACAAAGCGAATTAAACCGGGAACCTTTCATCCTCACTTTTGCCTTTGTTGTCTCCAGCCCTTCAATGCCTGGGCCACTAAAAAGAATTTAGTGACATCCGGCAAACCTCGTAACCGAAAACCGAAAGCAAAGCCTGCGACCACCCTGTTCACTTTCGCTACTGACCAACCTCGGTCTTTGCCGTGCCCTAAAGACAGTACCATGGGGGCCACCAAATCACTAGCCGCACTGCTCCCATCAACCCCCAATGTGTTACACCAATTTATCCAGCAACCCCAAGCCCTGCAATATGCGTCCCATGTATTCGGGGCCAACGAAGACCGTATCAACCTCTCTACCGTTCCTCCAGCAGGTCCCACAGAAAGGTTGGGAAGGAGAGGGGGACCTCCTCCGCCTCCAGTGCCAGCCTCCAAAATCGCTCCCACTGGAAATGAGAAAGCACATCAGCTATACCTTTTTTTTGCCCCTGCAGCCACCCAGGCATTCAAAGCCAAACATTCCAGGACCAAACTCTGCAATAACTGTACCATCTGTGGCAACCTTGTCGACAATGCATTGATCGCTTGAACCAATCCCAGATTATTGCAATGGAAACACACTTTATGGTTACGAAAAATCTCGCCCCACAGGAAATCCGCCACCAAGATCAGAAAAAGTTCTAGTAGCGCTAAATTATGCACCCATCCTCACGAAACCCAATCATCCGGCCATTTTTCCGCACAACATTGCCCACCACAATAAACCCCAGACCCTGTTCCTCCTGACTAGGGATGAGCGAACTCGAACTGTATAGTTCGGGTTCGTACCGAATTTTGGGGTGTCCGTGACACGGACCCGAACCCGGACATTTTCGTAAAAGTCCGGGTTCGGGTTCGGTGTTCGTCGCTTTCTTGGCGCTTTTGTGACGCTTTCTTGGCGCTTTTTGAAAGGCTGCAAAGCAGCCAATCAACAAGCGTCATACTACTTGCCCCAAGAGGCCGTCACAGCCATGCCTACTATTGGCATGGCTGTGATTGGCCAGAGCACCATGTGACCCAGCCTCTATTTAAGCTGGAGTCACATAGCGCCGCCCGTCACTCTGCTCTGATTAGCGTAGGGAGAGGTTGCGGATGCGACAGTAGGGCGAGATTAGGCAGATTAACTCCTCCAAAGGACTTCACTTGATTAATCGATCGATCTGCAGCTGTGCATCATTGAGCTGCTGAAATTCAAATGCTCACTCACTGTTTTTAGGCTGCCCAGACCGTTTGTCAGTCACTTTTTTCTGGGGTGATCGGCGGCCATTTTGTGTCTTGTGCGGTGCTGCGACCAAGTGCATCCAAGCTGCGACCAAGTGCATTTAACCCTCAATGGTGTGGTTGTTTTTTGGCTAAAGCCTACATCAGGGTGAAGCTGTCACACCAAGTGCATTTAACCAGCAATAGTCTGTTCATTTTTTTGGCCATATACTAAATCAGGGGCAAGCTGCGCCTGTCACCAAGTGCATTTAACCCTCAATGGTGTGGTTGTTTTTTGGCTAAAGCCTACATCAGGGTGAAGCTGTCACACCAAGTGCATTTAACCAGCAATAGTCTGTTCATTTTTTGGCCATATACTACATCAGGGGCAAGCTGCGCCCGTCACCAAGTGCATTTAACCCTCAGTAGTGTGGTGCGTCAAGCTGTGACACCAAGTGCATTTAACCAGCAATAGTCTGTTCATTTTTTGGCCATATACTAAATCAGGGGCAAGCTGCGCCCGTCACCAAGTGCATTTAACCAGCAATAGTGTGGTTATTTTTTGGCCAAATCCCAGTCTAATTCTGTCACTAAATCCATACCGGTCACCCAGCGCCTAAATACTAGGCCTCAAATTTATATCCCGCTAAATCTCTCGTTACCGCTGTCCTGTTGTGGCTGGGAAAGTTATTTAGTGTCCGTCAAAGCACATTTTTTGTTCTGGGTTGAAGTACAATTCCCAATTTAGCAATTTCATAATTTAGTGGTTCCTGCTATATCAGAGCTATTTGAAATCTATCCCTAAAAGGGTATATAATATTCAAGGTGCACATTGGGTCATTCAGAATAACTTCACACACACCCGCTACTGTGTATTTCCAAGTCTAATTCTGTCACTAAACCCATACCTGTCACCCAGCGCCTAAATACTAGGCCTCAAATTTATATCCTGCTAAATCTCTCGTTACCGCTGTCCTGTTGTGGCTGGGAAAGTTATTTAGTGTCCGTCAAAGCACATTTTTTGTTCTGGGTTGAAATACAATTCCCAATTTAGCAATTTCATAATTTAGTGGTTTCTGCTATATCAGAGCTATTTGAAATCTATCCCTAAAAGGGTATATAATATTCAAGGTGCACATTTGGTCATTCAGAATAACTTCACACACACCCGCTACTGTGTATTTCCAAGTCTAATTCTGTCACTAAACCCATACCTGTCACCCAGCGCCTAAATACTAGGCCTCAAATTTATATCCTGCTAAATCTCTCGTTAACGCTGTCCTGTTGTGGCTGGGAAAGTTATTTAGTGTCCGTCAAAGCACATTTTTTGTTCTGGGTTGAAATACAATTCCCAATTTAGCAATTTCATAATTTAGTGGTTTCTGCTATATCAGAGCTATTTGAAATCTATCCCTAAAAGGGTATATAATATTCAAGGTGCACATTGGGTCATTCAGAATAACTTCACACACACCCGCTACTGTGTATTTCCAAGTCTAATTCTGTCACTAAACCCATACCTGTCACCCAGCGCCTAAATACTAGGCCTCAAATTTATATCCTGCTAAATCTCTCGTTAACGCTGTCCTGTTGTGGCTGGGAAAGTTATTTAGTGTCCGTCAAAGCACATTTTTTGTTCTGGGTTGAAATACAATTCCCAATTTAGCAATTTCATAATTTAGTGGTTTCTGCTATATCAGAGCTATTTGAAATCTATCCCTAAAAGGGTATATAATATTCAAGGTGCACATTGGGTCATTCAGAATAACTTCACACACACCCGCTACTGTGTATTTCCAAGTCTAATTCTGTCACTAAACCCATACCTGTCACCCAGCGCCTAAATACTAGGCCTCAAATTTATATCCTGCTAAATCTCTCGTTAACGCTGTCCTGTTGTGGCTGGGAAAGTTATTTAGTGTCCGTCAAAGCACATTTTTTGTTCTGGGTTTAAATACAATTCCCAATTTAACAATTTCATAATTTAGTGGTTTCTGCTATATCAGAGCTATTTGAAATCTATCCCTAAAAGGGTATATAATATTCAAGGTGCACATTGGGTCATTCAGAATAACTTCACACACACCCGCTACTGTGTATTTCCAAGTCTAATTCTGTCACTAAACCCATACCTGTCACCCAGCGCCTAAATACTAGGCCTCAAATTTATATCCTGCTAAATCTCTCGTTAACGCTGTCCTGTTGTGGCTGGGAAAGTTATTTAGTGTCCGTCAAAGCACATTTTTTGTTCTGGGTTGAAATACAATTCCCAATTTAGCAATTTCATAATTTAGTGGTTTCTGCTATATCAGAGCTATTTGAAATCTATCCCTAAAAGGGTATATAATATTCAAGGTGCACATTGGGTCATTCAGAATAACTTCACACACACCCGCTACTGTGTATTTCTAAGTCTAATTCTGTCACTAAACCCATACCTGTCACCCAGCGCCTAAATACTAGGCCTCAAATTTATATCCTGCTAAATCTCTCGTTAACGCTGTCCTGTTGTGGCTGGGAAAGTTATTTAGTGTCCGTCAAAGCACATTTTTTGTTCTGGGTTTAAATACAATTCCCAATTTAACAATTTCATAATTTAGTGGTTTCTGCTATATCAGAGCTATTTGAAATCTATCCCTAAAAGGGTATATAATATTCAAGGTGCACATTGGGTCATTCAGAATAACTTCACACACACACGCTTCTGTGCATTTCCAAGTCTAATTCTGTCACTAAATCCATACCGGTCACCCAGCGCCTAAATACTAGGCCTCAAATTTATATCCCGCTGAATTTGAATACAATACATTGGGCCAAATAATATATTTGTTGTTGTGGTGAACCATAACAATGAGAAAAACATCTAGTAAGGGACGCGGACGTGGACATGGTCGTGGTGGTGTTAGTGGACCCTCTGGTGCTGGGAGAGGACGTGGCCGTTCTGCCACATCCACACGTCCTAGTGTACCAACTACCTCAGGTCCCAGTAGCCGCCAGAATTTACAGCGATATATGGTGGGGCCCAATGCCGTTCTAAGGATGGTAAGGCCTGAGCAGGTACAGGCATTAGTCAATTGGGTGGCCGACAGTGGATCCAGCACGTTCACATTATCTCCCACCCAGTCTTCTGCAGAAAGCGCACAGATGGCGCCTGAAAACCAACCCCATCAGTCTGTCACATCACCCCCATGCATACCAGGGAAACTGTCTCAGCCTCAAGTTATGCAGCAGTCTCTTATGCTGTTTGAAGACTCCGCTGGCAGGGTTTCCCAAGGGCATCCACCTAGCCCTTCCCCAGCGGTGAAAGACATAGAATGCACTGACGCACAACCACTTATGTTTCCTGATGATGAGGACATGGGAATACCACCTCAGCATGTCTCTGATGATGACGAAACACAGGTGCCAACTGCTGCGTCTTTCTGCAGTGTGCAGACTGAACAGGAGGTCAGGGATCAAGACTGGGTGGAAGACGATGCAGGGGACGATGAGGTCCTAGACCCCACATGGAATGAAGGTCGTGCCACTGACTTTCACAGTTCGGAGGAAGAGGCAGTGGTGAGACCGAGCCAACAGCGTAGCAAAAGAGGGAGCAGTGGGCAAAAGCAGAACACCCGCCGCCAAGAGACTCCGCCTGCTACTGACCGCCGCCATCTGGGACCGAGCACCCCAAAGGCAGCTTCAAGGAGTTCCCTGGCATGGCACTTCTTCAAACAATGTGCTGACGACAAGACCCGAGTGGTTTGCACGCTGTGCCATCAGAGCCTGAAGCGAGGCATTAACGTTCTGAACCTGAGCACAACCTGCATGACCAGGCACCTGCATGCAAAGCATGAACTGCAGTGGAGTAAACACCTTAAAACCAAGGAAGTCACTCAGGCTCCCCCTGCTACCTCTTCTGCTGCTGCCGCCTCGGCCTATTCTGCTGCTGCCGCCTCGGCCTCTTCCTCCGCCTCTGGAGGAACGTTGGCACCTGCCGCCCAGCAAACAGGGGATGTACCACCAACACCACCACCACCACCTCCGTCACCAAGCGTCTCAACCATGTCACACGCCAGCGTTCAGCTCTCCATCTCACAAACATTTGATAGAAAGCGTAAATTCCCACCTAGCCACCCTCGATCCCTGGCCCTGAATGCCAGCATTTCTAAACTACTGGCCTATGAAATGCTGTCATTTAGGCTGGTGGACACAGACAGCTTCAAACAGCTCATGTCGCTTGCTGTCCCACAGTATGTTGTTCCCAGCCGGCACTACTTCTCCAAGAGAGCCGTGCCTTCCCTGCACAACCAAGTATCCGATAAAATCAAGTGTGCACTGCGCAACGCCATCTGTGGCAAGGTCCACCTAACCACAGATACGTGGACCAGTAAGCACGGCCAGGGACGCTATATCTCCCTAACTGCACACTGGGTAAATGTAGTGGCAGCTGGGCCCCAGGCGGAGAGCTGTTTGGCGCACGTCCTTCCGCCGCCAAGGATCGCAGGGCAACATTCTTTGCCTCCTGTTGCCACCTCCTCCTTCTCGGCTTCCTCCTCCTCTTCTTCCACCTGCTCATCCAGTCAGCCACACACCTTCACCACCAACTTCAGCACAGCCCGGGGTAAACGTCAGCAGGCCATTCTGAAACTCATATGTTTGGGGGACAGGCCCCACACCGCACAGGAGTTGTGGCGGGGTATTGAACAACAGACCGACGAGTGGTTGCTGCCGGTGAGCCTCAAGCCCGGCCTGGTGGTGTGTGATAATGGGCGAAATCTCGTTGCAGCTCTGGGACTAGCCAATTTGACGCACATCCCTTGCTTGGCGCATGTGCTGAATTTGGTGGTGCAGAAGTTCATTCACAACTACCCCGACATGTCAGAGCTGCTGCATAAAGTGCGGGCCGTCTGTTCGCGCTTCCGGCGTTCACATCCTGCTGCTGCTCGCCTGTCTGCGCTACAGCGTAACTTCGGCCTTCCCGCTCACCGCCTCATATGCGACGTGCCCACCAGGTGGAACTCCACCTTGCACATGCTGGACAGACTGTGCGAGCAGCAGCAGGCCATAGTGGAGTTTCAGCTGCAGCACGCACGGGTCAGTCGCACTACAGAACAGCACCACTTCACCACCAATGACTGGGCCTCCATGCGAGACCTGTGTGCCCTGTTGCGCTGTTTCGAGTACTCCACCAACATGGCCAGTGGCGATGACACCGTTATCAGCGTTACAATACCACTTCTATGTCTCCTTGAGAAAACACTTAGGGCGATGATGGAAGAGGAGGTGGCCCAGGAGGAGGAGGAGGAGGAGGAGGAAGAGGGGTCATTTTTAGCACTTTCAGGCCAGTCTCTTCGAAGTGACTCAGAGGGAGGTTTTTGGCAACAGCAGAGGCCAGGTACAAATGTGGCCAGCCAGGGCCCACTACTGGAGGACGAGGAGGACGAGGATGAGGAGGAGGTGGAGGAGGATGAGGATGAAGCATGGTCACAGCGGGGTGGCACCCAACGCAGCTCGGGTCCATCACTGGTGCGTGGCTGGGGGGAAAGGCAGGACGATGACGATACGCCTCCCACAGAGGACAGCTTGTCCTTACCCCTGGGCAGCCTGGCACACATGAGCGACTACATGCTGCAGTGCCTGCGCAACGACAGCAGAGTTGCCCACATTTTAACCTGTGCGGACTACTGGGTTGCCACCCTGCTGGATCCACGCTACAAAGACAATGTGCCCACCTTACTTCCTGCACTGGAGCGTGATAGGAAGATGCGCGAGTACAAGCGCACGTTGGTAGACGCGCTGCTGAGAGCATTCCCAAATGTCACAGGGGAACAAGTGGAAGCCCAAGGCCAAGGCAGAGGAGGAGCAAGAGGTCGCCAAGGCAGCTGTGTCACGGCCAGCTCCTCTGAGGGCAGGGTTAGCATGGCAGAGATGTGGAAAACTTTTGTCAACACGCCACAGCTAACTGCACCACCACCTGATACGCAACGTGTTAGCAGGAGGCAACATTTCACTAACATGGTGGAACAGTACGTGTGCACACCCCTCCACGTACTGACTGATGGTTCGGCCCCATTCAACTTCTGGGTCTCTAAATTGTCCACGTGGCCAGAGCTAGCCTTTTATGCCTTGGAGGTGCTGGCCTGCCCGGCAGCCAGCGTTTTGTCTGAACGTGTATTCAGCACGGCAGGGGGCGTCATTACAGACAAACGCAGCCGCCTGTCTACAGCCAATGTGGACAAGCTGACGTTCATAAAAATGAACCAGGCATGGATCCCACAGGACCTGTCCGTCCCTTGTCCAGATTAGACATTAACTACCTCCCCATAACCATATATTATTGGACTCCAGGGCACTTCCTCATTCAATCCTATTTTTATTTTCATTTTACCATTATATTGCGAGGCTACCCAAAGTTGAATGAACCTCTCCTCTGCCTGTGTGCTAGGCCTAAATATATGCCAATGGACTGTTGCAGTGGTGGCTGACATGAAGCCTGATTCTCTGCTATGACATGCAGACTAATTCTCTGCTGACATGAAGCCAGATTGTCTGTTACGGGACCTCTCTGCTCTGCCTGTGTGCTAGGCCTAAATATATGCCAATGGACTGTTGCAGTGGTGGCTGACGTGAAGCCTCATTCTCTGCTATGACATGCAGACTGATTCTCTGCTGACATGAAGCCAGATCGTCTGTTACGGGACCTCTCTGCTCTGCCTGTGTGCTAGGCCTAAATATATGCCAATGGACTGTTGCAGTGGTGGGTGACGTGAAGCCTCATTCTCTGCTATGACATGCAGACTGATTCTCTGCTGACATGAAGCCAGATTGTCTGTTACGGGACCTCTCTGCTCTGCCTGTGTGCTAGGCCTAAATATATGCCAATGGACTGTTGCAGTGGTGGGTGACGTGAAGCCTCATTCTCTGCTATGACATGCAGACTGATTCTCTGCTGTCATGAAGCCAGATTGTCTGTTACGGGACCTCTCTGCTCTGCCTGTGTGCTAGGCCTAAATATATGCCAATGGACTGTTGCAGTGGTGGGTGACGTGAAGCCTCATTCTCTGCTATGACATGCAGACTGATTCTCTGCTGACATGAAGCCAGATTGTCTGTTACGGGACCTCTCTGCTCTGCCTGTGTGCTAGGCCTAAATATATGCCAATGGACTGTTGCAGTGGTGGGTGACGTGAAGCCTCATTCTCTGCTATGACATGCAGACTGATTCTCTGCTGTCATGAAGCCAGATTGTCTGTTACGGGACCTCTCTGCTCTGCCTGTGTGCTAGGCCTAAATATATGCCAATGGACTGTTGCAGTGGTGGGTGACGTGAAGCCTCATTCTCTGCTATGACATGCAGACTGATTCTCTGCTGACATGAAGCCAGATTGTCTGTTACGGGACCTCTCTGCTCTGCCTGTGTGCTAGGCCTAAATATATGCCAATGGACTGTTGCAGTGGTGGGTGACGTGAAGCCTCATTCTCTGCTATGACATGCAGACTGATTCTCTGCTGTCATGAAGCCAGATTGTCTGTTACGGGACCTCTCTGCTCTGCCTGTGTGCTAGGCCTAAATATATGCCAATGGACTGTTGCAGTGGTGGGTGACGTGAAGCCTCATTCTCTGCTATGACATGCAGACTGATTCTCTGCTGACATGAAGCCAGATTGTCTGTTACGGGACCTCTCTGCTCTGCCTGTGTGCTAGGCCTAAATATATGCCAATGGACTGTTGCAGTGGTGGGTGACGTGAAGCCTCATTCTCTGCTATGACATGCAGACTGATTCTCTGCTGTCATGAAGCCAGATTGTCTGTTACGGGACCTCTCTGCTCTGCCTGTGTGCTAGGCCTAAATATATGCCAATGGACTGTTGCAGTGGTGGGTGACGTGAAGCCTCATTCTCTGCTATGACATGCAGACTGATTCTCTGCTGTCATGAAGCCAGATTGTCTGTTACGGGACCTCTCTGCTCTGCCTGTGTGCTAGGCCTAAATATATGCCAATGGACTGTTGCAGTGGTGGGTGACGTGAAGCCTCATTCTCTGCTATGACATGCAGACTGATTCTCTGCTGACATGAAGCCAGATCGTTTGTTACGGGACCTCTCTCCTCTGCCTGGGTGCTGGGCCTAAATTTATGACAATGGACTGTTGCAGTGGTGGCTGACTTGAAGCCTGATTCTCTGCTATGACATGCAGACTGATTCTCTGCTGACATGAAGCCAGATCCTCTGTTACGGGACCTCTCTCCTCTGCCTGGGTGCTGGGCCTAAATTTATGAAAATGGACTCTTACAGTGGTGGGTGACGTGAAGCCTGATTCTCTGCTATGACATGAAGACTGATTCTCTGCTGACATGAAGCCAGATTGTCTGTTACGGGACCTCTCTCCTCTGCCTGGGTGCCGGGGCCTAAATATCTGAGAATGGACTGTTCCAGTGGTGGGTGACGGGAAGCCAGATTCTCTGCTATGGAACCTCTCTCCAATTGATTTTGGTTAATTTTTATTTATTTAATTTTTATTTTAATTAATTTCCCTATCCACATTTGTTTGCAGGGGATTTACCTACATGTTGCTGCCTTTTGCAGCCCTCTAGCCCTTTCCTGGGCTGTTTTACAGCCGTTTTAGTGCCGAAAAGTTCGGGTCCCCATTGACTTCAATGGGTTTCGGGTTCGGGACGAAGTTCGGATCGGGTTCGGATCCCGAACCCGAACATTTCCGGGATGTTCGGCCGAACTTCTCGAACCCGAACATCCAGGTGTTCGCTCAACTCTACTCCTGACACATCTGAGAATATTTCAAAATCAAAAGAATTCGCTGCTTCGCCCAAAAATAACGACCGCCCATTATAGCATTCCAAAAAGAAACCCCAGACTCTCAGGTTGTCGCGCAGTTCCCTTCCCAACCTTATATAATGCTGAGGCGCTGACGCTTTGGAAGTTGCCATTGATAGACGCCTCGAAAAAACTCTGCCCATTGGTATTATTCGACACGCAAAGTTTAATTTACCCAAAAGCGACTGCAAGTCCTGTAATTTAATTTTATTCAACCGCCGTACTCGCTGCACCGTATTTTTTAAGTCGTCCAACTTCTCTGACGGCAGCCGACATTCCATCCTTACGGTATCAATAAAAATACCCAAAAAACTGAGCTCCATCCCAGGGCCTACGGTCTTCTCAGGTGCCAGCGGAACTCTAAACCGCCTAAACAAAGTTTCTAACGTATGCAACAATAATGAACAAACCGTCAAACCTGGAGGACCTATGCAAAGAAAATCATCCAGATAGTGGATGATAGAAGTCCAGCCTGCCGCATCCGCCACTTCCCAATCCAAAAAAGAACTGAAAGTTTAAAAATAAGCACGGGACAATGAGCACCCCATCGGGAGACACCGGTTCACAAAAAAAAATCCCTTCCCAGTAACACCCCAATAAGTGTAAGACCCTTTTCCAAATTTTTTAACCCAGCTAACTGCCACTTTGAATGACGTATACACGACCGAACACATTTCGGGATCTATCCCATCATTGACCAACAAACCTTTTGGATAAGACAGGTGATGAATGAGCCGAAATTTATTTGGCTCCTTCTTAGGAACAACTCCCAAAGGTGACAAGTGCAAACACCCCACCGGAGGTTCCACGAACGGTTCCGCCATCCTACCCAGCCTCACCTCCTTATCCAGCTTTTCTGTCACCACCTCTTTGGCTCATAGGCAGACCGCAAATTCTTTTTAAACAAAAACGCTTCCCCCGGAACAAATGGGATACGAAAA
The DNA here is from genome assembly GCF_014858855.1 of Bufo gargarizans. NCBI lineage: Eukaryota > Metazoa > Chordata > Amphibia > Anura > Bufonidae > Bufo > Bufo gargarizans. Next base: position 558,131,518 of record NC_058082.1, on the reverse strand, counting down.
CCGAAACTAAACCCTTCCCAAAACAACTGCGCTGCTTCCCCATCCAGGTACCTACTTAGAAATGGCGCCATCTCTTCCAGTCGCACCGGCATCACCCCCTTTTGAAGCAGCGTCCCCCCCTTTCTGCCTATTCCCTCTTCCCCCACAGGAAGTGCATTTGTGCTTAAACTTGCACTACGCCCGGAACTTACACCCTCCTTCATTGAACAAAGAACATAGTCCCCTGGCCGAAGCTGTGGTAAATGAGGACTGGCCGGATCACCCTGCCTCCCCCCAAAAGGGCTGGACCATTCTAACCAGATCTGTAACTTTTAGCCACAACGCAATGTCCTTGTGGTCCCAACGAATGTTGAGAAGCACGGCCTTTCGCTGGCGAAATTGTTCATCATAGCGGAGCCACGCTTGCTGGCCATAAACCCGATATGCCTCTTTAATCATGTCAAGGTAGCAAAAAAGCGCCAAACAACATTCGGGAGCCTTCTCACCTGTGACACTGGCAAAAATAGTAAACGCTTGCATCGAATTAGCAAAAGTGCATGGGATTAAACAATACCGGCGCTTTTCTTCTTCCGCTTTTTTACTATCCTCCTTTCTAGCCCTATCTAAATTAACACGTTAGAATGGGAGAAGCGAAAAAATATTAACATACTCCCCTTATCCAATCCGATCCCTCACTTCTTGCTCCAACTGTGCTCCTAAGGGGCCTTCAAAACACACGTAAACCTCCCCTTTTGAAGTGTCATCCATCCTCACGGACTCTTCCGTTTGCGTGTCGTATGGGCAGCATTCTGACCTTGTCAAGGCAGCATTTTTGGACGCTTGGTCCCCCAAAGCCACTTTGTTTTTATCCGATAACACCGTGTGTTTAAACATCTGTCCCCAATAATAGACAATTTTTGGAAGCTTTGGAATATGAAAAATCAGTATACAGTGAGGAACAGAAGTACAAAGTATTTGAACACCCTGTGATTTTGCAGGTTCTCCCACTTAGGAATCATGTAGTGGTCTGACATTCACATTATAGGTGCATTCCCACTCTGAGAGAACATACAGGGAGTGCAGAATTATTAGGCAAATGAGTATTTTGACCACATCATCCTCTTTATGCATGTTGTCTTACTCCAAGCTGTATAGGCTCGAAAGCCTACTACCAATTAAGCATATTAGGTGATGTGCATCTCTGTAATGAGAAGGGGTGTGGTCTAATGACATCAACACCCTATATCAGGTGTGCATAATTATTAGGCAACTTCCTTTCCTTTGGCAAAATGGGTCAAAAGAAGGACTTGACAGGCTCAGAAAAGTCAAAAATAGTGAGATATCTTGCAGAGGGATGCAGCACTCTTAAAATTGCAAAGCTTCTGAAGCGTGATCATCGAACAATCAAGCGTTTCATTCAAAATAGTCAACAGGGTCGCAAGAAGCGTGTGGAAAAACCAAGGCGCAAAATAACTGCCCATGAACTGAGAAAAGTCAAGCGTGCAGCTGCCAAGATGCCTCTTGCCACCAGTTTGGCCATATTTCAGAGCTGCAACATCACTGGAGTGCCCAAAAGCACAAGGTGTGCAATACTCAGAGACATGGCCAAGGTAAGAAAGGCTGAAAGACGACCACCACTGAACAAGACACACAAGCTGAAGCGTCAAGACTGGGCCAAGAAATATCTCAAGACTGATTTTTCTAAGGTTTTATGGACTGATGAAATGAGAGTGAGTCTTGATGGGCCAGATGGATGGGCCCGTGGCTGGATTGGTAAAGGGCAGAGAGCTCCAGTCCGACTCAGACGCCAGCAAGGTGGAGGTGGAGTACTGGTTTGGGCTGGTATCATCAAAGATGAGCTTGTGGGGCCTTTTCGGGTTGAGGATGGAGTCAAGCTCAACTCCCAGTCCTACTGCCAGTTTCTGGAAGACACCTTCTTCAAGCAGTGGTACAGGAAGAAGTCTGCATCCTTCAAGAAAAACATGATTTTCATACAGGACAATGCTCCATCACACGCGTCCAAGTACTCCACAGCGTGGCTGGCAAGAAAGGGTATAAAAGAAGAAAATCTAATGACATGGCCTCCTTGTTCACCTGATCTGAACCCCATTGAGAACCTGTGGTCCATCATCAAATGTGAGATTTACAAGGAGGGAAAACAGTACACCTCTCTGAACAGTGTCTGGGAGGCTGTGGTTGCTGCTGCATGCAATGTTGATGGTGAACAGATCAAAACACTGACAGAATCCATGGATGGCAGGCTTTTGAGTGTCCTTGCAAAGAAAGGTGGCTATATTGGTCACTGATTTGTTTTGTTTTTGAATGTCAGAAATGTATATTTGTGAATGTTGAGATGTTATATTGGTTTCACTGGTAAAAATAAATAATTGAAATGGGTATATATTTGTTTTTTGTTAAGTTGCCTCATAATTATGCACAGTAATAGTCACCTGCACACACAGATATCCCCCTAAAATAGCTAAAACTAAAAACAAACTAAAAACTACTTCCAAAAATATTCAGCTTTGATATTAATGAGTTTTTTGAGTTCATTGAGAACATGGTTGTTGTTCAATAATAAAATTAATCCTCAAAAATACAACTTGCCTAATAATTCTGCACTCCCTGTAAGTATTTTAACACCTGAGAAAATCAGTGTTAATATTTGGTACAGAAGCCTTTGTTTGCAATTACAGAGGTCAAAAGTTTCCTGCAGTTCTTGACCAGGTTTGCACACACTGCAACAGGGATTTTGGCGCACTCCTCCACACAGATCTCCTCTAGATCTGTCAGGTTTCGGGGCTGTCGCTGAGCAGCACAGAGTTTCAGCTCCCTCCAAAGATGTTATATTGGATTTAGGTCTGGAGACTGGCTAGGCCACTCCAGAACCTTGATATGCTTCTTACGGAGCCACTCCTTGGTTATCCTGGCTGTGTGCTTCGGGTCTTTGCCATGTTGGAAGACCCATCTTCAATGCTCTGACTCTGAGGGAAGGAGGTTGTTGCTCAAAATCTTACAATAAATGGCCCCATTCATCCTCTCCTTAATACAGTTCAGTCGTCCTGTCCCCTTCACAGAAAAGCACCCCAAAGCATGATGTTGCCACCCCCATGCTTCACAGTAGGGATGCTGTTCTTGGGATGCAACTCCCCCGTCTTTTTCATCCAAAAACGATGAGTAGAGTATAGACCATAAAGTTCTACTTTGGACAAATCTGACCACATGACTTTCTTCCATGCCTCTTCTGGATCATCCAGATGGTCATTGGCAAACTTCCGACTGGCCTGGACATGTGATGACTTGAGCAGTGGAACCTCCTGGACTGCCATCTTTACATCTACCTAGCAGCAACACCAGCAGCTCCTATCTGGCTTAAAAACTTTTTTTTTGGGCGATTGTGCCACTTGACATCCAATATCCCCTGATGATCCTGTCACCAAACCAGTGACAGTGAGAAACGCGTCGGGATCTACTATATTGTTTTGGGAGTTTATCCTCAGGGCTACCACTCAGGGCTTAGCCGTCGATAAGTGGGGTCGCCTCATTAGGGGGTGATACCTCTGCATTTAGGCAGAGGTTCTCTCCACTTTTAGGCAGGGACTCACAAGTAGTTTAGGGTCAGACCTCCCTATTTTTCTTATTTTTATTCCTTTTTTCTCCAACTCAACTTATTGGCAAAACTGATAGTGGAGAAACTGTACCTACATCTGACGATCAACATCTATGATATCCGGATCTGGGACTCAACATCAAGTCACCCTCTGAAAACCTGGTCTGGGATCCACTGCGAATCGCCATCGGTAACCGTGAGTGGTAACAAAAAATTCTTCTATCTAGTGTGATACACATTGGAAACACAGAAGTAACCCTGTGAACTCTCCATGCTAGATACGAAACTGCAACCAGTATAAAATATACTGCAGTCGTCATCTAATCTATATATATGTAAAAAATATTGTTATTTGGGATTTATCTTATAAAGTATCCATTAAAAGTTAATTTTTAAAGTAGGTTTAATTTTTCAGTGAAATTTTCTGCAATACACCTACCCAAATTATGTATTGAAAAATTCTGTGAAAATAGCAGTGGAACCTTCCATGCAATGCATGATTTGAAACCATGACGGCGTAGTGTTCTACCGACAGTGACCTTTGAAACTGTGGTCCCAGCTCTCTTCATGCGATTGACCAGCTCCTCCCTTGAAGTTCTGGGCTGATTCCTGACCTTTCTTATCAGTGATACCGCACAAGATCTTGCATGGATTCCCAGTCCGAGGGAGACTGACAGTCATCTTTAGCCTCTTCCATTTTCTAACAATTGCTCCAACAGTTGATCTATTTTCACCAGGCTGCTTGGCATTCGCCCCATAGCCCATTCCAGCATTGTGGAGGTCCACAATTTTGTCTCTGGTGTCTTTTGACAGCTCTTTGGTCTTGCCCATGGTAGTAGTTGGCGTCTGACTGACTGTGGGGTGGACAAGTGTCTTTTAAGAGCTTAGACAGGTGCTACTAAGTTAGATTAATGAGTGGAGTAGAGGATGACTTTTTAAAGGCACAGTAACTGGTCTTTGAGAGCCAGAATTCTTGCTGTTTCTCAGGTGTTCAAATACTTATCTTCAGCCAAGCAAGACAAAGAAATTCTTTAAAAATCATACAATGTGATTTCCTTAATTTTTATTTTTTTTCTGTCTGTCAGAGTGGGAATGCACCTACAATGTGAATTTCAGACCCCTCCATGATTTCTAAGTGGGAGAACTTGCAAAATCGCAGGGTGTTCAAATACTTCTGTTCCTCACTGTATGTGCCGGTGCAATGTTTTTAAACAAGCTGTATGATCACACCATCAAATGTGCATTTACCCACAGCTATGTATGTCAGTGTCAATCAGACGTCATTTAATATTGCTGTCATTATGTTCCAGAGCTTGGGGAGGGGAAAAAATTTAATAAAAAAATTTATGAAAAGAGATAACAAGTTTTCCTAAAAAGTCTAAGAGGCCAGAGGGTGTCATATACAAACTTTTAGGACAATAGAAGCAACTTCAGTTCAGCACGAATTGATTCAGGTCCGAACTAAACTTTTTTATAAAATTCATTGAACCAGACCATAAACAAATCTCGACTGGTTCGCTCATCTCTAATCATTTGCATTAAAGATATTTTTCGTCAATTTTTTTTTAAGTTTGTGGTTTATACCTCTACTTTTGGTCACATAAAAAGTTTAATCAACAAGTTCTTAATGTCTGCAGCTGCCACTAGAGTGAGTTTACCACACACAGATTTATATGCCGTTTTATGCTTTCTCTCTTTTTTTTCCCCCCTGATTTGCTATAGTACATACAGTCATGTGAAAAAATTAGGACACCCTTTGAAAGCATGTGGTTTTTTGTAACATTTTTAATAAAAGGTTATTTCATCTCCGTTTCAACAATACAGAGAGATTAAAGTAATCCGACTAAACAAAGAAAACTGAAGAAAAGTATTTTCAAGATCTTCTGTAAATGTCATTCTACAAAAATGCCTATTCTAACTGAGGAAAAAGATAGGACACCCTTGCCCCTAATAGCGAGTGTTACCTCCTTTGGCTGAAATAACTGCAGTGAGACGGTTCTTGTAGCCATCTACCAGTCTTCGACATCGGTCTGAGGAAATTTTACCCCACTCCTCAATGCAGAACTTTTTCAGCTGTGAGATGTTTGAGGGGTTTCTTGCACGTACAGCCCTTTTCAAGTCACCCCACAGCATCTCAATGGGATTCAAATCTGGACTTTGACTTGGCCATTCCAGGACTCTCCATTTCTTCTTTTTCAGCCAATCTTTGGTTGATTTACTAGTATGTTTTGGGTCATTGTCATGTTGCATGGTCCAGTTCCGCTTCAGCTTTAATTTTCTAACTGATGGTCTCACATGTTCTTCAAGCACCTTCTGATACACAGTAGAATTCATCGTGGATTCTATGATGGTGAGCTGACCAGGTCCTGCTGCAGCAAAGCAGCCCCAAACCATGACACTTCCACCTCCATGCTTCACAGTTGGTATGAGGTTCTTTTCTTGGAATGCTGTGTTTGGTTTACGCCAAACATGTCCTCTGCTGTTGTGTCCAAATAATTCAATTTTTGAACTCATCTGTCCAAAGAACATTATTCCAGAAGTCCTGGTCTTTGTCAACTTTATCTCTGGCAAATGTCAGTCTGGCCTCGATGTTTCTCTTGGAAAGCAAAGGTTTCCTCCTTGCACACCTCCCATGCAAGTTAAACTTGTACAGTCTCTTTCTGATTGTAGAGGCATGTACTTCTACATCAACAGTAGCCAGAGCCTGCTGTAATTCTCGAGATGACACTTTAGGGTTTTTGGAGACCTCTTTTAGCATCTTGCGGTCTGCTCTTGGGGTGAACTTGCTGGGGCGACCAGTCCTGGGCATGTTGGCAGTTGTTTTGAAAGCCCTCCACTTGTAGACTATCTTCCGGACAGTGGAATGGCTGATTTCAAAATCTTTTGAGATCTTTTTAAATCCCTTCCCAGACTCATAGGCTGCTACAATCTTTTTTCTGAAGTCCTCTGACAGCTCTTTTGCTCTCACCATGGTGCTCACTCTCACTTCAACAGTCAGGAGCACACCAAACTAAATGTCTGAGGTTTAAATAGGGCAAGCCTCATTCAACATGCAGAGTAACAATCTACTAATTATGTGCACCTGGTGTGATATACCTGTGTGAGATCTGAGCCAATTTAAGAGGGAATACATGTGAGGGTGTCCTATCTTTTTCCTCAGTTAGAATAGGCATTTTTGTAGAATGACATTTACAGAAGATCTTGAAAAGACTTTTCTTCAGTTTTCTTTGTTTAGTTGGATTACTTTAATCTCTCTGTATTGTTGAAACGGAGATGAAATAACCTTTTATTAAAAATGTTACAAAAAACCACATGCTTTCAAAGGGTGTCCTAATTTTTTCACATGACTGTATGTCTTCGGTAATCCGTTACTATTGTGAAAATCCAGCCTTCATCCTAAAATTCTGTGTACATTAAAGGGGCTTGGTTAACCAAATTGCATATAAAATGACTATATGACTCTTAACTAAGAGGTCCTGTCCATAAGATTGTGAGATGGGGAAACAACTCCTCCTTGTCTGAACACTGTGTGATTAAATTAAATGTTCTGGACTGACGTTCTGCTGTTTGGCCACAAGATGCAGCTGTTTCCTAACACAGCTAAAGACTGCACATATATCTCCATATTCATGAGAGAGGTGGGGTTTACACAGAGTCTGGAGAGAAGAGAAGGAGAGCAGCAGTCATCTTAGAGGGAGGTGAAACTAAGGAACTGTGTGAGCAGAGAATCTGACGGCATCTAGGTGTAAGAGCATCCCTCAGTGACCAGAGCTGCAGTCAAGTGAAGCTGATCGTGTCCAAGACCCTGATTCTGTCCAGAGGAAAGAGGATTACTGCCAGGAACACTGATGAGAGCAGAGGAGCAAAGCAACATACACTTAGGCACTGCATGCTTGTTCTTTTCACCAGCGGATGCAAATCAGACCCGGGTCGGTAAGATCGTGCACGCACATCATTACAGTGTTGGCGCCTCGAGACTGAGATCAGGCCTGTAGTTAGTTAGTTACGGTTTCTGTTTGTGTCAGGCCACAAGTGTTAATACTGTTCAATGCAAGGACTCCATAACTTAAAGGGACATTTCACCTTGGAGAGCTGATAAATCCCCACAAACTCAAGCCAGGCTGGCAGTTAGCTCAGAAGGAATACTCAGGCACGTGCTACAGGACCGGTTATGGGAGGGGGAATACTGTAGAGCTTTGTAAGAATGTAAACTGTTGTGCTGCACCGCAGGCCAGCCCTTACCACACACCCATACGGTGGTTCTTGTTCTTTTAGGGTAATAACAGGTAAGGTGTGGCAGTTTAGTTGTGCCCGTCAGAAGGTAAATTACTGCCCTTTCCTCCTGCATCCATCGTAGGGTGCTATGCTGTGCAGCACAATGGTCTCAGCCTTCGGGCTGGGTGTATGTAAATTGATTGTATGTTCTCGGCATTTGTGGTTGTGTTAAGGTAAAATTCTGTTTTGGCAAAAGCTGGTGTTGGGGTTGTTTTCCTAGTTTGTGACTTTACTGTATCCAGGGAAGCCCACCCCGGTACATGGCTTACAAGATGGCCAGCCTGGTGGCTCGGTTGTTAGCACTGCTGCCTTGTAACGCTGGAGTCCTAGGTCTAGGACAACATCTGTATCGAGTTTGTATGTTTTCCATGTTTCTGTGTTGGTTTCCTCCCTCACTCAAAAGACATACTCATAGGGAATTTAGATTGTGAGCCCCACTGGGGACATCGAGTGATGCTAATATCTGTAAAGAACTGCAGCATATGTCAGTGCTATATAAGTGAGTATAATAAAAAATTATTAATTATTCCCCCTCACCCAATTGTCCGAGCATTCGAAGAGTGTCCAAATGACCAAATATCCAGTGCACCCCAGTATGTAGCTCATTTGTAGCAGAGATTGAAAGAGTATCTTCACACAGGACTATATATGCTGTAAGTGCAGTCAATAAAACATAACAAATGCAATCATTAGACCAAAGAGCGCACAACAATAGTTGTTATTAAGGCATGAGCTGACCGACTGTGCAGAATCCCTAATATCCCTCATGTGTCGTGACAACGAGAACATCTTATTAACTTGTCTACACAATAAGTGGAAATAGGACATGATCAATTCAGCCATTATTGTCCCATCATTTTACACTTTCATAATCAGCCTCCTTGTTCAGACAGAGGGGTATTATATCTTCAGCGTAATTATCCTCTCTGTCTCCTTTAATTTTCGGTTTCAGTTTGCAGGAATAATCGTTTTGTTGATTTAACCAAGTTGCACAATTTTATAAAGGATTGTGAAGCTCAGCCTGTACTTCAATGGCTTATTGTAGCTTTAAAAAAGTAAAAAACAGAAAAACAAAAATTCTGATAAAAAATATAACCCTTTGCTACTCTAAAGGGACTACACCATTGACGGTCTATCCTTAGGGCAGGCCATCTACGTACGTCTGAACAGGGAAGGTTTGACCTCTGGAATCCTTACAGATCAGTACAGTAAAGGGGGAACTCAAGTGGTGGTACTGTACTGTACATAGGACCCCTACTTATCAGAAAAAGGGCAGGAAATAGTTTTTTATGTTAAACTTATTTTAAAATGTGATTTTATTTAAATACTTCATGTCAACAAATATATTTAACAAAAAATAAAATAAAATCTTTCATTTCTCACTCGTTTTGCCTCACATTCTGTAGAGATCAATTATTAGCAGTCACCTCATCATCATCATCATCATCATCTTCACAGACAAGATTAAAGTGAGAGGTAACATAGCTATATACAGTTGCAAGAAAAGTATGTGAACCCTTTGGAATGATATGGATTTCTGCACAAATTGGTCATAAAATATGATCTGATCTTCATCTAAGTCACAACAATAGACAATCACAGTCTGCTTAAACTAATACACAAAGAGTTAAATGTTACCATGTTTGTATTGAACACACCATGTAACCATTCACAGTGCAGGTGGAGAAAGTATGTGAACCCTTGGATTTAATAACTGGTTGAACCTCCTTTGGCAGCAATAACTTCAACCAAACGTTTCCTGTAGTTGCAGATCAGACGTGCACAACGGTCAGGAGTAATTCTTGACCATTCCTCTTTACAGAACGGTTTCAGTTCAGCAATATTCTTGGGATGTCTGGTGTGAATCACTTTCTTGAGGTCCTGCCACAGCATCTCCATCGGGTTGAGGTCAGGACTCTGACTGGGCCACTCCAGAAGGCGTATTTTCTTCTGTTTAAGCCATTCTGTTGTTGATTTACTTCTATGCTTTAGTACATTGTCCTGTTGCAACACCCATCTTTTGTTGAGCTTCAGCTGGTGGACAGATGGCCTTAAGTTCTCCTGCAAAATGTCTTGATAAACTTGGGAATTCATTTTTCCTTCGATGATAGCAATCCGTCCAGGCCCTGATGCAGCAAAGCAGCCCCAAACCATGATGCCCCTACCACCATACTTCACAAGTGGGATGAGGTTTTGAGGTTGGTGTGCTGTGCCTTTTTTTCTCCACACATAGTGTTGTGTGTTTCTTCCAAACAACTCAACTTTGGTTTCATCTGTCCACAGAATATTTTGCCAGTACTGCTGTGGAACATCCAGGTGCTCTTGTGCAAACTGTAAACGTGCAGCAATGTTTTTTGGACAGCAGTGGCTTCCTCTGTGGTATCCTCCCATGAAATCCATTCTTGTTTAGTGTTTTACGTATCGTAGATTCGCTAACAGGGATGTTAGCATATGCCAGAGACTTTTGTAAGTCTTTAGCTGACACTCTAGGATTCTTCTTCACCTCCTACGGAGAGTAGCAGCAGTGCTGAACTTTCTCCATTTATAGACAATTTGTCTTACCGTGGACTGATGAACAGCAAGGCTTTTGGAGATACTTTTATAACCCTTTCCAGCTTTATGCAGGTCAACAATTCTTAATCGTAGGTCTTCTGAGAGCTCTTTTGTGCGAGGCATCATTCACATCAGGCAATGCTTCTTGTGAAAAGCAAACCCAGAACTGGTGTGTGTTTTTTATAGGGCAAAGCAGCTGTAACCAACACCTCCAATCTCATCTCATTGATTGGACTCCAGTTGGCTGACACCTCACTCCAATTAGCTCTTGGAGATTTCATTAGTCTAGGGGTTCACATACTTTTTCCACCTGCACTGTGAATGTTTACATGGTGTGTTCAATAAAAACATGGTAACATTTAATTCTTTGTGTGTTATTAGTTTAAGCAGACTGTGATTGTCTATTGTTGCGACTTAGATGAAGATCAGATCACATTTTATGACCAATTTGTGCAGAAATCCATATCATTCCAAAGGGTTCACATACCTTTTCTTGCAACTGTAGATAAGATATGGCACATCATTCACAGTAGGTGATGACTACAGCTTATCTACTCTCCCTCCCTGCATAATGAGCTCTACAAAGATCACAGAACGTGCCAACAACACTCTATTATAGAAGTCGAGTAAGCTCCAGACTATAGATTCCTATGGTCCATCTGGATGCTGTAAAACAAATCTCTATCAAGACAGCATAATCACTTACAGAACAACTAATTAGAACAAAAGAATAGTATGTGTCAGTACCTAGTTGTAATCAGTAAAATAAAAAATATCTAGGTGATACATTCCCTGTAAAGATATTTTGTTTACTAGAGCACTTTCACATAGCAAAGCCACATGCATGGTCCCTATAGGACAACAAGCAGAGTCTATATGGGTCAGTATAACATATTATATAACAAAAAAATACCGCACCCAGATAGAAATGTCAGGTTTCTGCAAACCTGGGTGTGCAATGATTACAGGTGTGGTCTGTAGACATGCCTTTAGGACGCACTGGAAGACGTTTTTCCCAATTGACAGACTTTGAGAGGGGGTACATAATTGAACTGAGAGAAGAAGCATGGTCATTTAAAAAAAATTGCCTGCCATGTACATTGGCTTTTCTGAGCTATTTACTAGGAAATGTTGGGAGCAGCAATTACGTGAGGGCACACACAGCAAACAGGCTCCAGATGGCCCAGACAGACACCAGTAGAGAGAATTGCTTGATCCACTGACAACCACAAGCAGCTCTTCTGTTGTCCAAGTACCGTTGTCCAATATCCAGACACAGGTGGCACCTTCATTACACCCCTTCTCTGCCCAGATCATTTCCAGGTGCTTAGCAGAAGGAAATTTGGTGTCACTGTGCCCATTACGTGTCCTGCCCTTGACAACCGGCCATCGTCATTGCAGTGGTGTCGTGAAAAAGAAATCTGAACTGCCAAGGACTGGAACCATATCATCTTTGGCGATGAATCCAGGTTCTGTTTGGGATCGGGTTGGAGTATGGAGGCCTCTTGGTGAGCACTTTAATCCTGCCTTTGTAGTGGTGCAACACACTGCCCCAACTGCTGGTGTGATGATCGGGGAAGCCATCACATACAACAGTTGGTGATCCCTAGTAGTAATAAGAGGTACACTAACAGCTCAGCAATATGTGCAGGACATCCTGCCACCACATGTATTCCTCTCATGGCAGGGCTTCCATTTATCAGCAGTATAACACTCGCCCGCACACAGCAAAGAATTCCCAGGAATGTCTCCTCCAGATTACAACACCAGATGTATCAACAATCCAGCATTTATGGGAACAGCTGGGACACCAGCTTCAGCATCCGACAAGTGTGCAGGATCTACAGTCCCAATTGCAACATCTGTGGGCAAATGTGCCGCAAAATACCATACAGAAATGATATGTCTCCATGCCCAACAGTATCTCATCTTGTATCCAGTGTAAAGGCCGTATCTCATCGTGTATCCAGGCTAGAGGAAGCCCAACAGGGTCCTAGGACCACCTTCCAATTCTGAAGTTCACCCCAATAAACTTCTCCTTTCCTCTAATATTGTAATCACTTATATGTATCATCCATACAGTCACACATCTCTCAATAATTCCATCTCTTGGTGTGGAATTTTTGCACCCTATCTTCAGTGGAGTGGCACCCTATGTGATTGTCGGCAGCAACTACCCTTCAGCTGTGTCCCGGCAGTCATAGTTTTCCAATGTGTCCCATGAATCATACCACAAAACATCTAGAGAAGACAGCCATTTCATATGCAGATTTCATATGCTGGTCGTCAACTTTGACAAGAATACCCTGGCCTAAAGATCATTTTTAGTACAATTCCAATGCAATTTTGGTGGTCATCTCTTTACCATTAGCTCCTTGGAGGTGACATCTGCTCAGTAGCACTGGGACAAAAGAAGAAAATGGCACAGTGGGTAGCCCCATCCAAGCAATGGTGTACGAGGAGGCACATTGACCTTGTGGAGAATTGCCTCCATCTCTCCCCATACATCTCATAATGTTCACATGAACTAAATATGCATTTGGCAGCTCTTTGATTTCTATAATGGCCGTCTCTTTTCATCTCACTCGAATTGTTCAGGACATTTTATATTTCAAAATACCTTTCCATTACAATTTTCTCTAAATACACTTGCTTTCCAGACCTCCAAAAAACATCAAAGCTGGAGCCTTTTAAATGAAATAAACCGTCACCACCTTCTAAGCCGCACAGTGCTGTAGCTATTAAATAGGACACAGCTCGAAAGTGAAAATGACCTTTAGGTTCTGCAGAATGTGTTCCTTGTACTTCCTCCGGTGTCTGCGAAAAGGTAAAGCATGGCCTAAGGCGCCCACAGCTTGACTTTATAATAAAGATAACCTCTGTTATTTCCATTAGTTTACAAGATCACTTTTATAGTTCTGAATAACTGCTTTATTTTTGTTTAGTTTTTATTTATTTTTATTTTTTTGCTAATTTGTTCAGATCTAGATATCAAACCTTAAAAATCTAAAAGTGCATAAAACATTTACTATGTACAGTACAAGAATGTAACTTCTAAAATACTACTCCTATGTACCAGAATATAACTACTATAATACTGCTCCTATGTACAAGAATGTAACTTCTAAAATACTACTCCTATGTACCAGAATATAACTACTATAATACTGCTCCTATGTACCAGAATATAACTACTATAATACTGCTCCTGTGTATAAGAATATAACTACTATAATACTGCTCCTATGTACAAGAATAAAACTACTATAATACTGCTCCTATGTACAAGAATGTAACTTCTAAAATACTACTCCTATGTAGAAGAATATAACTACTATAATACTGCTCCTATGTACAAGAATATAACTACTATAATACTGCTCCTATGTACAAGAATATAACTACTATAATACTGCTCCTATGTACAAGAATATAACTACTATAATACTGCTCCAATGTACAAGAATATATCTACTATAATACTGCTCCTATGTACAAGAATATATCTACTATAATACTGCTCCTATGTACAAGAATATAACTACTATAATACTGCCCCTATGTACAAGAATGTAACTTCTAAAATACTACTCCTATGTAGAAGAATATAACTACTATAATACTGCTCCCTATGTACAAGAATATAACTACTATTAAACTGCTCCCTATGTACAAGAATATAACTACTATTAAACTGCTCCCTATGTGCAAGAATATAACTACTATAATACTACTCCTATTTATAAGAATATAACTACTATAATACTGCTCCCTATGTACAAGAATATAACTACTATTAAACTGCTCCCTATGTACAAGAATATAACTACTATTAAACTGCTCCCTATGTACAAGAATATAACTACTATAATACTACTCCTATTTATAAGAATATAACTACTATAATACTACTCCTATTTATAAGAATATAACTACTATAATACTGCTCCTATGTACAAGAAAATAACTGCTATAACACTACTCCTATGTACAAGAATATAACTACTATAATACTGCTCCTATGTACAATAATATACTATAATACTGCTCCTATGTACAAGAATATAACTACTATAATACTGCTCCCTATGTACAGTACAAGAATATAACTGCTATAACACTACTCCTATGTACAAGAATATAACTACTATAATACTGCTCCTATGTACAAGAATGTAACTACTATGATACTGCCCCCTATGAACAAAAATATACTATAATACTGCTCCTGTGTACAAGAATATAATTGCTATAATACTGCCTCCTATGTATGAAAATATTACTACTATAATACTGCTCCTATGTACAAGTGTATAACAACTATAATACTGCTCCTATGTACAAGTGTATAACAACTATAATACTGCCTCCTATGCACAAGAATATAACTACTTTAATACTGCTCCTATGTACAAGCATATAACTATTATAATACTGCTCCTATGTACATGAATATAACTACTATAATACTACTCCTATGTACCAGAATGTAACTTCTATAATACTGCTTCTATGTATAAGAATATAACTACTATAAAACTGCTCCTATGTACAAGAATATAAATAGGGAAGGCTGAATACTCAGTCTGCAATTGTGGGAGGGGCAGAAGGTCTTTATATTCGCCACCTACCTTTCACCTGTGCACGTGCAGTTCCGGTGCTAAGGGCGTTCCTGAGCTGAATATGTGCACTGCTTAAAGCCTCCAAGAGTTGCTTAGGTAGGTTCCCTACCTCTCCACAATACGATCCGCCCCGCAGCCAGCACACCGGTAAGCATCGCTACACTGCCGCCAGCGCAGCCATGCATCACAGTCTGCCCCCTTTTTCAGGATGCCGGCCCGGTCCCTGTCCGCAGGGAAACTTCCCGGAGTCCGACACAGCATCGCCTACCTGCCCCAAGACGCCCCGATCCAGGAGACACAAGCAGCAGCAGCCTGTTCATCCGATGGCTGCAGCTGTCCGCAAGGAGCGAGGCAGGTTTTCAGGTTCCCATTCGGCTATCTCCTCCAATAGTGCCAGGCGCCCCTTCCCCTTTCCGTTGCACGCATCCCCACATTCCGTAGTGCCACTCACCGCTGCGTGCACATCTCAGGGCTGAGCCTCGTCTCATCAGAGAGCATAATAAAGGCTTCTATCGCCACCAAGTGGACGTGCTGCAGAATGCCTCCCCTCTGTGTCCTGAAAAAAAAAAGCCGATTCCGCTTTCAGGCTCGCGTTGTCAAAAATCAATATCAGCTGGTTACCTTTCCAGACTTATGTTTGTAAAAATCAATGTCTAGTCAGTCACACTTTCCAGGCTTACGTTTGGTAAATCATGTTTCAGCCGGGTATGTTTCCAGGCTTACGTTTGTTTAAAAATCAATGTCTAGCCGGTCACGTTTCAAGGCTTACGTTTGGTAAATTTATGTTTCAGCCGGGTACGTTTCCAGTCTTACGTTTGTTTAAAATTCAATGTCTAGCCGGTCACGTTTCCCGGCTTACGTTTGTTAAATCAATGTTTCAGCCGGGTACGTTCCAGGCTTACGTTTGTTAAATCAATGTTTTTTAGCCGGGTATGTTCCAGGCTTACGTTTGTTAAATCAATGTTTAAGCCGGGTACGTTCCAGGCTTACGTTTGTTAAATCAATGTTTCAGCCGGGTACGTTCCAGGCTTATGTTTGTTAAATCAATGTTTCAGCCGGGTATGTTTCCAGGCTTACATTTGCTAAATCAATGTTTCAGCCGGGTACGTTTCCAGGCTTGCGTTTGTTAAATCAATGGTTCAGCCGGGTAAGTTTCCAGGCTTACGTTTGTAAAATCAATGTCTAGTCGCTCACGTTTTTCCAGTACTCACGTTTGTCATATCAATGTCTAGCCAGTCACGTTCCAGGCCCACGTCGCTTAAACATACCAAGTTATGGTCACGTTCACATGGCTCCCGTTTTTTGTTGAATCCTCCCCCTTAGACCGTTTTCTTTATGCAGCCCACTTTTATTTACTTCATAGCCTTTCTCCTCTCACGTTTTTTTCAGGACCCCTCGCTCATCATTTAACTTTCACTGTCACGTTCCATCCACCTAGTGCCCCGCCTTAGGTACATCATTCACGAGGGTCATGCATATCGACTGTTTTTTGTTCCACTCCCCCTTCTCATTCAAGGAAAATCACAGCCGGTGTTGTCACTCAGGTTCAGTTTATTGAATCCAATCACCCAAGTAAGGTAGGTTGCGGGCCCCTTTTTTTAAGACTTTTCTCTTGTTTGTGACATTATTTTTTCTCCTATTATGTACTTTTCAGGCTTCCTCATCATTACCTGTCGTCTGGCGCCTCCAGACCACATTCGTAGTCGTTCAGGCTTACGGTCATTTCCCTTATGGCATCCATGCTTTTCAGGTTTAGGCAATCCGGATCCAGGTAACAAAAAATAAAAAATAAAAAAAAAATAACAGGTTACTACTACCTGTTCATACACTGTGCCTTCTCGCTGGCACGTCCTGCCAAATTCACTACCTTTCCACGCTGCCGGCTTGCTGTATTACGCTGTCAAAAATCACATTTTCAATTCTTCTCTTTACTTTTCGGTGCTTTGACATTTCGGGTTCTTTTGCCAATAATCGCTTGGCTTTGTTCCACAGTGTAATCATGTAACAACTGTCTGACAACGAAGACGCACTATCGGTCCCAGAAACGAAGACGCACTATCGGTCCCAGAAACAGCAGTTTCACAACCCACAAGCAACGTGTCTTTAAATTGCTGGACGATCCACACGATCGCTGAACTGAACAGAAGAGGGATCCATCATCCAGCATCCGCCCGGAAGGAAACCTGTCACCTGGATTTTGTGTATAGAGCCGAGGACATGGGTTGCTAGATGGCCGCTAGCACACCTGCAATACCTAGTCCCCATAGCTCTGTGTGCTTTTATTGTGTAAAAAAAAAGATTTGATCCATATGCAAATTAACCTGAGATGAGTCTTGTCCCTGACTCATCTCACATACAGGACTCCTCTCAGGTTAATTTGCATATGTATCAAATCTTTTTTTTACACAATAAAAGCACACAGAGCTATGGGGACTGGGTATTGAAGATGTGCTAGTGGCCATCTAGCAACCCATGTCCTCAGCTCTATGCACAAAATCCCGGTGACAGGTTCCCTTTAACCGTTCCAGCGGTTGAGCAAGTTCCCGTGTCCACAATACAGCTTCCAGCTGTCCAGTCTCACCCATCCCAGGTCCCTCCGCTTCTCGCTCACTCTCCCCAGGTAGGTTTTCTGGGGCACCCGACATAGCCCCGTCACATTTTGTCCCCAATAACATTAAAAGGGAGATCCTGGTGGGCTAGGATGTAAACGTTGCATCCATCCTTATCGCCACCCATGACTCGCTAAACAGCAGGACCATCCATGTTTCCATAGTGCTCAAATCCAAAGTTTTAAATATTCAAATCCGTCTCAATAGAAAACTCACCATTCCAGAGTTCGTACTGGCGTTTAGTCTCTTCAGAGCCATCATATGTTCAGCGCAGCCAGGTAGACAGGAGGAACTGGATGCTCATTTATACAGGGTCATGGATCTGGGGCACAAATACAGTGGCCATGCCTTTTACGATTTCCATCGTTCCTTCTCTGCAAAAGCTGCCGCCGCATTGGCCTAGTTTCCGCATGTCACCAATTGGGCCACCATGGATATGGAGCTGTTTTGCAGGCATTTCGCAGGGCTCAAGGCCCCAACATGAGCCACGTGTCAGTCCATACTTCATTCATCCGAATGGTGTCCCAACCTTAGTTCCGCTCCTCTGGATAGGTATTTTTCTGGTCCTCCCGGACCGCCTAAACCCGTCCCAACAGTAGACAAATTAGGCAGACCCATAGTCTTCCTTGGCAAAACCCAGGAATGCAATAATTAAAAATTTTTGTTCTGTAATTACAACAAGTGTAGTGCCCTCCATGTCTGCTCGGTCTGTTTCAGGGCACATCCTCAATCCACGTGTCCTCAAAGGTCATCTAGGAATGCGTGACTAGGCGGGGTCAACGTGGGCCTGTTGACAGTCCTCTTACAGGACCATCACAATCCCAATTTTGTACAGTTTCTAGAGTCCGGGTTCAGGAAGGGTTTTCATACAGGGTTGGTAGCTCTGCCTTAATCCACCTGCGAGGGCCCCAACCTCCTTTCAGCACTCAGAGACCCGGATTCGGTCAACACCTTAATCCAATACGAATTACAAAAGGGCTTCCTTATAGGTCCTTTTTCCACGCCCCCTTTTAATTCCTGGAGGGTCAGTATCTGTCAGCGCCTCATGCTTCGCGTACACCCAGCCTCAACTCCCTCATCCCTTCCAAAGAATTCTCAATGCAATACTCTTCAATAGACGAGGCCATTCAGCTTATCATTAAATTGGGGAGGGGAACCTGGTTGTCCAAAGCCGATATTGCCAAAGCCTTTAAGTTGCTACCCATTCACCCACAGCTATGGAAATTTTATGGGATCAAATGGATGGGTTACTATTAGTTTGCAAATCATTTAACCCTGGGTCCAAAAGCAGCCCGTGGCTTTTCGATCAACTCGCCCAGGCCCTCCAATGGATTTTGGTTAATCATGCTGGCTGCGCCATGGTTATTCATTCATTACCAAATTAGAACTGCAATCATTATTGGGGATGTTAAATTTCACATCCAAGGTTATGCCACAAGGCAAGGCTTTTATAGCCAGACTACTCCCGCTGCTCCCCACAGCCCCTGCACAGGATTCTCTCATTTACTTAGACAGCGAGGCCTTAGCTGATCTATCCATGTGGAATTTCTTCTTGTCCAGTTGGAACGGCGTTTCCCTGTTCATCCCACAATGGAGCCCCACTTAACCCACACTCTTCACTGACGCAGCTGCATCCGGAGGGTTTGCAGCAATATACGGTAGTCAATTGTTTGCAGGTTCGTGGCCACCAGAAGTTTTGTTAGTCAAGGAATCTTTAAAAAGTAGTTGACATTCTTACCAAAGGCAGGTCAAAGTCTTCGCAAATCATGCCCTTCGTTCGTAAATTAGTGTGGCTCGCCTTACATCACAATTTCCATTTCTCATGTAAGCACATCCAGGGGGCACAAAATCTGGCGGCAGATGCGTTATCACGTTTCAATTTCCCCGCTTTCTTTCAGGCAATGCCGGAGGCGGAACGGACAGGACTATTCCCGCCAGCCTTCACAGCACTGATAATGGATTAATGAGTCATATCTCAGCAGCCAAGTCACTCATCCACAAATCACTATCATTCAACACCGCTAGGAATTACGAAACTGGCTGGAATACATTTATCCAATTCACAAACCGTCACCCCAGGAATAACTTTAACAGAACCACATACATTATGGCTTTTTTAGCCTATTGCCACAAAGAACTTAGACTTTCCCACAACACAATCAGTTGCGGTACAGCAACAGTACATGCTAAGACACCCAGACAGAAGGTCATTTTTTGCTTCACAAGCAATCAAAGCAACCTTAAGAAGCATACTGAAGAGTTCCAAGAATCCAGGCCCAGGTAGACAACCAGTCTCCGGAGAACTATTTAGAAAACTGTCCACCTCCCTAGACGGAAAACCTTTTGGGCCCTATACCAGTACAATCATTAAAGCAGCAATGTATCTCAGCTTTTACGGCTTTTTGAGACCCGGGGAGTTCACTCGCACCTGTCCCAGGCTCAAAGGCTTGTCCATAAGTCAATTGGTACGACACAGCAATCATTTCACACTATACCTACATTCCACAAAAACTTTCCAAGCAGGGCCCCCGATAAAAATCTATTATTTCCAGACGTTCAACGAGTGGTGCCCTGTCAGGGTCCTTAAAAAGTTACTGTCTGTTTTGGGCAACTCCTCACCAGATAGCCTGTCATTACCTTTCAAAAACCGACCTCTCACTTCAACGCACTTCATCACTCACATTCGCACACTGGCCTCAGGTTTAGGTTTGAACTCCAAATTCATCTCCGGACATTCCTTCCGCATTGGAGCTGCATCTTCGGCTTCTAGACATGGGGTTCCTGCTCACATTATCTGAAAAATGGGCCGCTGGCAGTCATACTGTTTTCCCGTTATGTTCCGAACCCACAGGCGGAGATATCCAAAGCTTTTCCAGCCTGGCATTGTAAGTTGTTGCTTTCAAATAAATTGCTACATACTAAATGGTTTGGTTTTTGCCCCCTTATAGGCATACCCTCGCTCATGGCTAAGGGCACACCACCAGCCATCTTAGATAGGTTCGGTATCGGTAAGTGAGATAGGCAACGTGCCTCCAGTTGGTTCCTCGTCCCCTGCAGCATTGACCACAACTACTATGATACTGCTCCTATGCACAAGAATATAACTACTATAATACTGCTCCTATGTACAAGATTATAACTACTATAATACTGCTCCTATGTACAAGAATATAACTACTATAATACCGCTCCTATGTACAAGAATATAACTACTATAATACTGCTCCTATGTACAAGAATATAAGTAATATAACTACTATAATACTGCTCCTATGTACAAGAATATAACTACTATAATACTGCTCCTATGTACAAGAATATAACTACTATAATACCGCTCATATGTACAAGAATATAACTACTATAATACTGCTCCTATGTACAAGAATATAACTACTATAATACTGCTCGTATGTACAAGAATATAACTACTATAATACCGCTCCTATGTAGAAGAATATAACTACTATAATACTGCTCCTATGTACAAGAATATAACTACTATAATACTGCTCCTATGTACAAGAATATAACTACTATAATACTGCTCCTATTTACAAGAATATAACTACTATAATACTGCTCCTATGTACAAGAATATAACTACTATAATACTGCCTACTATGTACAAGAATATAACTACTATAATACTGCTCCTATGTACAAGAATATAACTACTATAATACTGCTCCTATGTACAAGAATATAACTACTATAATACTGCCTCCTATGTACAAGAATATAACTACTATAATACTGCCTCCTATGTACAAGAATATAACTACTATAATACTGCCTCCTATGTGCAAGAATATAACTACTATAATACTGCTCCTATGTACAAGAATATACCTACTATAATACTGCTCCTATGTACAAGAATATACCTACTATAATACTGCCTCCTATGTGCAAGAATATAACTACTATAATACTGCTCCTATGTACAAGAATATACCTACTATAATACTAATCCTATGTACAAGAATATAACTACTATAATGCTGCCTCCTATGTACATGAAAATAACTACTATAATACTGCTCCTATGTACAAGAATATAACTACTATAATACTGCCTCCTATGTACAAGAATATAACTACTATAATACTGCCCCTATGTACAAGAATATAACTACTATAATACTGCCTCCTATGTACAAGAATATAACTACTATAATACTGCCCCTATGTACAAGAATATAAATACTATAATACTGCTCCTATGTACAAGAATATAACTACTATAATACTGCCCCTATGTACAAGAATATAACTACTATAATACTGCTCCTATGTACAAGAATATAGCTACTATAATACTGCCCCTATGTACAAGAATATAACTACTATAATACTGCCCCTATGTACAAGAATATAAATACTATAATACTGCTCCTATGTACAAGAATATAACTACTATAATACTGATCCTATGTACAAGAATATAACTACTATAATACTGCTCCTATGTACAAGAATATAACTACTATAATACTGTTCCTATGTACAAGAATATAACTACTATAATACTGCCTCCTATGTACAAGAATATAACTACTATAATACTGCTCCTATGTACAAGAATATAACTACTATAATACTGCTCCTATGTACAAGAATATAACTACTATAATACTGCTCCTATGTACAAGAATATAACTACTATAATACTGCTCCTATGTACAAGAATATACCTACTATAATACTGCCTCCTATGTGCAAGAATATAACTACTATAATACTGCTCCTATGTACAAGAATATACCTACTATAATACTAATCCTATGTACAAGAATATAACTACTATAATGCTGCCTCCTATGTACATGAAAATAACTACTATAATACTGCTCCTATGTACAAGAATATAACTACTATAATACTGCCTCCTATGTACAAGAATATAACTACTATAATACTGCCCCTATGTACAAGAATATAACTACTATAATACTGCCTCCTATGTACAAGAATATAACTACTATAATACTGCCCCTATGTACAAGAATATAAATACTATAATACTGCTCCTATGTACAAGAATATAACTACTATAATACTGCCTCCTATGTACAAGAATATAACTACTATAATACTGCTCCTATGTACAAGAATATAGCTACTATAATACTGCCCCTATGTACAAGAATATAACTACTATAATACTGCCCCTATGTACAAGAATATAAATACTATAATACTGCTCCTATGTACAAGAATATAACTACTATAATACTGATCCTATGTACAAGAATATAACTACTATAATATGGATCCTATGTACAAGAATATAACTACTATAATACTGCTCCTATGTACAAGAATATAACTACTATAATACTGCTCCTATGTACAGGAATATAACTACTATAATACTGCTCCTATGTACAAGAATATAACTACTATAATACTGCCCCTATGTACAAGAATATAACTACTATAATACTGCTCCTATGTACAAGAATATAACTACTATAATACTGTTCCTATGTACAAGAATATAACTACTATAATACTGCCTCCTATGTACAAGAATATAACTACTATAATACTGCTCCTATGTACAAGAATATAACTACTATAATACTGCTCCTATGTACAAGAATATAACTACTATAATACTGCTCCTATGTACAAGAATATAACTACTATAATACTACCTCCTATGTACAAGAATATACCTACTATAATACTGCTCCTATGTACAACAATATAACTACTATAATACTGCTAACCAGGGTGTCATAGCAGATATATATGTTAAATGCTAGGTATGCCTATATAAGTGAGTTTGTCCTAATTCTCCGCTTGATCTCTGTATACAGGGCTGTTTTTTCGGGTGACACACTGAATAATGGGGCCTTCCTTTACTAGGATGACTCCAAATATTGGTATTTCAGAAGCAATAGAAGCAATCTAGTATCACCCAGTGTTATTTACTGGTGTTTAATGGAAATAGCTGGGATTTGAGCTGCAATGTTTTGTAAGGATGATAAGGCGGTATTACTTTAGGTATTACAGGTATTTCCATACTGTATACTGTTTAGGCAGTATATGAAGTTATATATTTACGGTCATTATATGGTGGTATAATGTGTTACTTTACTATGGTATAGACATGAATTGGTATTTATTTAATAATGTATACTGTGTGGTCAGTATATGGCAGCACTATGTATTAATATAATGTCACTAACTGCATGCTCAGGATATGGTTATATATATTATTTCATTAATATATATTGTATGGTGGTATTATGCATTACTTTAATTAAGTATACCATTTGGGCAGCATGTGGTAGTATTATACATTAGTTTATTACTGTATACTGTAAGGGCATTATGTTTAGAGATGAACAAATTTCATATTTTGAAATTCCTTCACACTTCGTTTGGTGGTAAAAGGTGAATTGCATTATGGATTCAGCTACCACGGACCATAACGCAATTCTATGACGGAATGCATAACGGAATTCCGTTATTCATTCCGTCATAGTAGAAGTCTCTGGGCTGCAAAACGGATCCGTCCCCTTTCAGTTATGCAAGGGAGCCCTCACCTGCATAACGGAAACGGGACGGATCAGTTTTGCAGCCCATAGACTTCTATTATGATTCCGTTATTCATTCCGTCATAGAATTGCGTTATGGTCCGTGGTAACTGAATCCATAGCGCAATTCACTTTTTACCACAAAACGAAGTGTGAACGAATTTCAAAATATGAAATTCGCTCATCTTTAATTATGTTATTATTTTAATAATTCACACGGTACAGCTAACATATTACAGTATAATGTATTATATACTAATAACTCATCTTTACAAGGTGCATGGTCCAGAGTCATCTTATTGGTGAAATAGCCTTAATTTATTTTGTCCGAGGCACATTCTGCCGGAGAGCGATCTGCGGTGTAATGAGTCATAGAGTCCTCACGCCACACATCACTCCCGTTCTCGCCGTCTCTAATCAGCGCGTTTTCTTTTATCACCTGCGCCGTGTGATCATTGTCTACAGCGAGCAGACGACGGCCCGGTGCCTTCAAGATGAGGATCTCAGTAGCAAAGCCAAAGCAGACAGGCAGTAAATGAAACCAGGCTCTTCCCTCAGATAATCTGCTGCTTAGATATTTCCTACAGAAGATAAGAAGATAACCAATCATCTAGGCTTCATTAATACATCTTTGGTTGCAGGGCTTCCTCCATCACCTTCCATTGGCTGTGGAGAAGTCTACAGAAAAGTTTAATTATTTGCAATTCATTCATTACTTTGTGAACTTTTGTCATATGACTATCTATCTATCTATTGTGACACAGTGAGGGGAATGGTCTGGGAAAACAGGTATTTTCCTCCCAGCGTTTGCTGCTGGACTGATTTGCAGCCAGGTGAGGTCAAATACCGCACTGGATTTTAATTGCCAGTCTAGGTTTTTGGCAGCACCTGACTGTCCTTAAATAGGCAGCTGGGCTCAGCAGCAGGATCTCTGTGTTGGGATCTGAGGCTTGGTGCCAGGTTGGAGGGCTGAGACCCATGGGCCGAAGAAACAGGCCCCCTAAAGCCTGCCGTGGACTGCTGGAGGCAAAACTGACATCAAGGTGACTTGCCTTATATGAACTTTCCAATTTGTGTAAAGTAACACCAAGATGTACTTTTCATTGTGTGTGAAGTAAACACCAAGACTGCAAAGTAACGCATTGTTTTGTGCGTTTGCCTCAAGTGTGAATAAACTCTGAAGTTTTGCGTTAAGTACTTGTCTTTTGCCTCTGTACTGCGTCCGCTTACCCCATCTACCAGAGAGAAGCCCCACAATTGGTGGAGGATGCGTGCAAGCGCAGTGAGGCAAGCGTGATATCCGAAGTATTGTTGTTTTTCATTTTTGCCCTGGGCATGGTTGTATGTCTTGCATTAAACCCGCTAAATTTTAATCTGTGACCCTCGACAAAATGGAGGCCATAATGAAGACTCTTGTGGGGGCTATCCAGCAGCAGCGAGAAACCAACCTGCAACAACCGAAGGCTAACAGGCAGCAGCAAGAAACAAACCATCTGCTGTTACAACACGTGATAGCTATACAGAGGGCAGGAACATCCCAAAGCGTCCATGATGCCCTGAAAGTGGTCTGTACGGCGATCCCCAAGATGACACCCTTTGATGACATTAAAACCTACCTGGCGATGTACAAGAAGGTGGTCACAAGGGAGAAACTATTCCAAAACCAGTGGGCTGAGATCGTCGCTCCATGTATTTCGACTTGCCGGATGATCAAGTGGCCGACTACCAGAAAGTAAAGGGTGAGATTCTGGCAAGACTGGGGGTGAATGTGTTGGTCTGGGCCCAGCGGGTACATCAGTGGGGTTTTAACCCGGATAAGCCAGCGAGACCCCAGTATTATGACTTATTTTATCTCTTGCAAAAGCTGCTACAGCCTGATGTGCTGAGCCCCATGGCTATGCTGGATCGACTATTAGCTGATATGTTCTGGAGGGCTTTGTCACCCCCTCTCCAGCACTGGATCGGCCAGGTATCTCCTGGCAATGCCCTGGAGATGGTGGACCGCTATGAGGTTACTAAGAATCTACAGGGGGGTTCTTTTGGGAGGGGGGCAGTCAAACCCCAGAAATCTCCACCCCAGCCCTGGAGATTTGAGCCGATAAAACCCATCCAGGATGTACCCACTATGAGCCTGGCTCCGTTAGTCTGCTGGCAGTGTCAGGAGCCTGGCCATGCAAGGACTGACTGTCCTCATCGGGTTGAGCCCATGGACACTAAATGTGGTTACCATCAGTCACTATATGCCAGGAAATTGTGTGCAACAGGTACCCCGGAATGTCTAGACCACGTGCCAGGTGGAAGTGGGAGACACTCAAGCGGAGGCGCTGCTGGACTCAGGGAGCCTGGTGACCCTAGTAACAGCTACCCTAGTGTGGTCCACTGATTATACTTGCCGGAAAGTCGGGGTGATGTGAATCCATTGAGACTTAAAAGACTACCCCCCTGCACTGGTGCCTTTAACCACGGTAGCCAGCAGGTGAACCCATGAAGTGGCAGTCGCCACAAATCTACACTATGAACTCATAATAGGGAGAGACTTTTCGGGCTTCCCAGCCCTATGGCCGGTTGTGAGAGTTACTGGTACCCGTGAGTCAGGGGTAAACCCAGGAGA
Organism: Bufo gargarizans; assembly: GCF_014858855.1. Lineage (NCBI taxonomy): Eukaryota > Metazoa > Chordata > Amphibia > Anura > Bufonidae > Bufo > Bufo gargarizans. The sequence goes on along the minus strand of NC_058082.1, from coordinate 558,104,708 downwards.
TTGGCTTAGTTCAGGAGGAAGGCCGGAACCCTGGGAACCTGAGGCCGAAGGGCCAGCAGTAGGGATGACCGCCACTTTGGTGGAAGAGGGGGAGACAACCCCGCTGAGTGTAATGATGGGAGACATGGAGGACTTGCCACCGGGTCCTGAGTTGGCAGACCTCAACGTCTCCGGGGATAATTTTGGTACAGCACATTACCGGGACCCAACCTTATCCCAAGCCTGGGAGAATGTGGTAATAATTGATGGTAAACCACAACAACCTGGGGCCAAGTCAATGTTTCCCCATTTTGTGGTTCATCAGAATATGCTGTATCGGGTAAACCAGCTGCGGGGTGAACATATTGAATTCATTGAACAGTTGGTGGTGCCCCAGGCTTATCGCAAACTCATGTTAGAGTTATCCCACCAACATGTTCTCGGGGGTCATCTGGGAATGCAGAAAACACAGGACCGGATATTACAATGGTTTTACTGGCCCAGTGTGTTTAGAGAGGTAGACGAGTTTTACAAGACTTTCCCGACCTGCCAAACAACTAGCCCCCAGCACCTTTTCCGCAGTCCCTTAGTACCTCTCCCGATCATCGAGGTACCATTTGAGCTAATCGCTATGGACCTCATAGGTCCAGTACCGAAGTCCGCTAGAGGACACCAACACATCTTAGTCGTCCAAGATTACGTCACTCGGTATCCGGAGGCGGTGCCACTGCTACATACATCAGCCAAACTTATAGCTAAAGAGTTAATGGAGATGTTTACCCGAGTGGGGCTACCTAAATATTTTCTGACTGACTAGGGGACGCCTTTTATGTCCAAGGTCATGAGGGAACATGACAACAAACATCTACGGATGTCCGTGTATCATCTGCAAACTGATGGCCTGGTAGAAAGGTTTAACCATAAATGCGTTTTTATGTTTACTGAGTGACGTTACTCTCATGTTTGTAATCTTAAAACTTTGCAAAAATAAAAGAATTTACAAGAAAGGTTTAACCAAACATTAAAAAACATGTTGAAAAGAGTGGTTTCTAAGGATAGGGAGGACTGGGACCTCCTTCTGCCCTATCTTATGTTTGCAGTGCGAGAGGTGCCCCAAGCGTCTACTGGGTTCTGGCCCTTCGAACTGCTATATGGCAGACGTCCTCGTGGTCTGTTGGACATAGCCAAAGAGGCGTGGGAGCAACAACCCACCCCATATAAAAGTATTATTAAATACGTCACCCAGATGCAGGAATGTATGGAAACAGTGTTGCCTCTTGTAAGAGACCATATGGAGGCAGCTCAGCAAGCTCAAAGTCTGGTCTATAATCGGCAGGCTCGGGTCCGGATCTTTTGCTGACAGCCTCTCCTCTAAACAGACTAAGGAGATCAGGGAGTTCATTAGCAGGAACACTAATGTGTTCTGAGACCTTCCCGGATGCACTTCCACAATCCAGCAAACATTGTCACTTAGCCTCATGCATAAGTCCGGTTAAAACCATATCGGGTACCCGAGGCTCGTCGACAAGCGATCTCGGATGAAGTGTTGCTAATGTTGCAGCTAGATGTCATTGAGGAGTCTAAAAGTGAGTGGACCAGTCCTATAGTTTTAATACGCAAACCTGACGGGACGTTACAGTTCTGCAACGATTTTTGTACACTAAACGAGATTTCCAAATTCCATGCGTATCCCATGCCCCAGGTGGATGAGCTTATCGAGAGGTTAGGACAAGCCCGGTATTTTTCTGTTTTGGACATCACCAACGGGTACTGGCAATAACTAATATTCATAAATAGGCGTGAGTAGTCTAGTGATCACTAGAAATGTCCCGAACTATTCGCCGGCGAATAGTTCCCGGCGAAAATAGCTTGTTCGCCGCAGCGGGTGAACATATGCGATGTTCGGTCCGCCCCCTATTCGTCATCATTGTGTAAACTTTGACCCTGTACCTCACAGTCAGCAGACACATTCCAGCCAATCAGCAGCAGACCCTCCCTCCCAGACCCTCCCACCTCCTGGACAGCATCCATTTTAGATTCATTCGGAAGCTGCAGTCTTTTTTTTTAAATCAGATAATTTTTATTGAGATTCATTGAGATCATGATCCACCCAATGGTACGCAATGACCTTCCTCGCTTGATACAGTATGCGAGTTACCGCTAATTTCTGCTCAGCAGCTAGTTGTACAGACTCAGTACAGCCTAATACACATAATCTGGCATCTGCCTCCACTCTTATCTCGAACACTTTTCGAATTAGATCTATTACGCCCTCCCAATATCTCCTCAACCTAGGGCAGTTCCACATAAGGTGTATCAGCATAGCATTGGGTGCACCACATCTAGGACACATGTCATCCGACCTGTACCCCATTTTCCTCAAAAGGACAGGTGTCCGATAAACTCTATGCAGCAGCAGCAATTGTGACATTATGTGCGTTTCACTAACCGCAACCTCTGTGAACCCCTCTAGGACTGCACGCCATTGCTCCTCTGTCAGGTCGTCAATATCCTCCCGCCACTTATCATACAACCGAAGAGGTTGCTTTTTAATCTTCATTTCCATAAGACTGCTATAGTGCAATGATATGACCCCACTGGTGGATCCCCCGGAACTTGCTAAATCAATCATCGGATTTCTGGAGGCCGGCGCAACCCCCCCCCCCCCCCCCCCCCCCCACTGCATCCTGAGCGCGTATAGCATGCCGTATCTGCAAGTATAAATAAAATTGGGAGTGTGGGAGCATAAATTCCTTTTTTAGGTGGGCATATTCTTTCAGGGTATCCCCCTCATATAGCTGGTGCATGTAAGTGAGTCCGTAATTCTGCATATAGAAGGTTAGGCCAAATTGCGGTGAACCTGGTATAACCCTGTACCCCAGCTATTGACCTGCCTTTCCACCAGACTTTATGAATTACCCGGAGTAGCGGGATGTCACTTCCCATTCTATCCAATGATCCATCTTCCAGTGCCGTCATCAGATTCTTGCCCTTAACATAGTGACCCACTATTCTTCCTGCTTTATCAATCCCGTCCTCCATTCCCCATCCCCGCAATTGTTGAAGTTGGGCAGCTAAATAGTAAATCCACGGATCCGGAACCCCGAGTCCCCCATCCGTTTTTGATCTGCACAGCGTTGCTGGTTTAATACGTGGAACTCCTTTCTTCCAAATCAGGTCCCGGAATATAGCATTAACTGTGGCAAAAAATCTGGCAGGCACCCATATAGGCGCATTATGTAGCAAATATAGGAGCTGTGGCATTAAAATCATTTTTATAAGGTTAACTCTTCCTATTACTGAAAGTGGCAACTTGGTCCACGTCTGCACCTTCTGTCGAAATCGCTGTAGTAACGGAGTCAAGTTTAACTTTTCATAGTCCGCTACATCAATGGTGACCTGAACACCCAGGTATTTAAAGGATTTGACTAGTTGCAAGCCCTCCGTAGAGCCTCCACCTTGCCCCTCCTCAGTCGAAAGCGTCATAAGTGCAGACTTGGACCAGTTAATGCACAGACCCGATAACCTACTGAACCCATTTATGATGCTCATGGCCGCCGGAAGGGAGGAGTTCCAATCGTCAAGGAATAGAAGCATATCATCAGCATAGAGGGCCACCTTTTCAGTTACCCCCCCATATCTAAAACCTTGAACCTCCCGTGCCTCCCTCAATGCCGCTGCCAACGGCTCAATAGCTATTGCAAAAAGCAAGGGCGATAAAGGGCACCCCTTCCTTGTCCCTCTGTGTAACGGAAAAGAGTGAGAAAGGGCTCCATTAACCCTAATCCTAGCAGTGGGGATTTTATACAGACGCTCGATCCATTGGATAAAGACAGACCCAAAGCCCATCCTCCTGAGTACGGCCCACAGGTAGTCCCATTCCACACTGTCAAATGCCTTGGCCGCGTCTAGAGACGCGACCGCCGCATTCAACCCATGGAATCGGCTCGCCTGTATATTCAAGAAAAGGCGTCTGATATTAACAGCCGTTGACATATTGGGCATGAATCCGGCCTGATCTCTATGTATTAGTGACGTGATCACTGCAGTGAGCCTATTCGCTAACACTTTAGCCAATAGCTTCACATCGACCTGCAATAATGAAATAGGCTGATATGATTCAGCTAACAGAGGGTCTTTGTCCATGCTTAGGGATAACGACTATGATCGCCTCATTCATGCTAAGAGGCAAACCACCCTGACGCTGCGCCTCCTTGAACACTTCCAACAACTGGGAAGGCAGAATAGGGGCAAATGTTTTAAATACTTCCGCAGGTAGTCCATCACTCCCTGGGGCCTTGGTATTTGACATTTCACTCAGGGCCCTTTACAGCTCTGTAATTGTAATGGGTCCGTCCAAGGCTGACACCTGATCTGCCCCTAACGTGGGAAGTTGTACCCCATCTAGGAATCCTACAATTTCTGACACTCCTGCATTGGTTTTGGACTCATAAAGGGACGAATAAAACGTATGCATAATTTCCACCACCCTATCCTGAGCAGTACACATAGTCCCCTCATTATCGCAAAGAGCCTCAATATATGCAGGGGGCTGCTGTGCTTTGGAAAGTAGTGATAGCAATCTACCTGTTCTTTCCCCTTCTTCATAAAATGATTGTTTCTGGAAGAAACGTTTGTTCTTTGCCCTGAGGAGAAGCTTATCATTAAGTTTACGCTGTGCTTCTTGCCACTGTTCCCTGAGTAATTCCGTGGGCTGCCGAACGTACTGGGTCACCGCATCCACCAAAAGGCGCTCTAAATTCCTAATTGTTATTCGAGACTCATTCCGTTTTTTATTGACCTCCGCAATTAGTATTCCCTGCAGAAATGCCTTCATGGCATCCCATACTATCAATGGAGAAGTTCCCACAAGGTTAATGGTAAAGAATTCTGTCAACACTGTCCCAATGTTTGATACTGTAGGTATCACTGACAACCAGAATGGGTTAAACTTCCACAGTGGTCTCCCACTGTTCAAGGGGGTGAGGAAGTTGGCAGACACCAAAATGGGGGAGTGGTCAGAAATTTTCCTAGGTAAATATTCAATGTTGCAGATACGGCACCCCATCGCCTCATTCCCCAGCGCTAGATCTATTCTCGACAGTGTCTGATAGGTACTAGAACAGCAAGAATACTGCCTCACAAAAGGATTGCGCAGCCTCCAGAAATCCAACAGTGATGCCTCCTCCAGAAGTCTCCCAAATGGTGTAGGTTGCCCCCCTGAATGAACATCAGAGGTCTGTAGCCTATCCCATTCAGTACAGATCACATTGTTAAAGTCCCCCAAAATCAGTGCAGGTACACCCGGATATACAGGCTATCAGTTTTTTAAGGGCAGTCGGGGAATATGGCGGTGGTATATAAATCCCACAAATAATACATTGAACATTAAAAAGTGTTCCGTATAAGAAGACATAGCCCCCATTCGGATCAATCCTCTTATCTATACAGCTAAAACTCAGCTGTCTATGAATCAAAATACTTACCCCCCCTTGCATATGAGGAGTAAGTAGAATGATAACATTGAGATGTCCATCTAGGGGACAATAAGTGGGATTGCTCCGGAAAGAGATGCGTCTCCTGTAGACAACAAATTACAGGATAATATGACTTTACCATTTCCATTACTGCCTTCCTTTTGGTGGCGTCTTTAACCCCTCTAACGTTCCAGCTCAGGAAATTCACTGGATTAGCCATATTCAAACATGTGAACCCATATATGTACCGGATGCTGCAAAACACATTTCTTCAGTGTCAGTCTTCCCTGGATCACACTCATGGACCTAAGATCCCCCTTCCCTAACTCCCCCCTTCCCCCCCATCCCCAAACAGTCCCTCCCTCATTACCTAACCTTGGAAGTCTCGCCTCCTAACAGACCCCACTAATACACCTTAATATTAAGGCCCGTGGGTATTCCTAAAATCTGTCAGCAGAGCTAGCCTCCCAAACCCGTGACGTCTGGCGAAATCACGAACTGTTGTATCACGCCAGGTACAATCACACCCTATCAAGTAACTGGAACGTATAAAACTGGGTACCTTCCTGCACTAACCCCAAGTATAGTTGAACAAAATAGACTTTGTTAGCATCGCTCACCAGCCTAGTATCGCGCATATGCAGCTGGACCTCTTACTAAACCATATAAGACATGTAAAACGGATATCAAAATTTAGCAAGATTCAAAACTTCGCTGCTACACAGAACATATTCACCCTTCGGTGGGTGCATTGTCCCTTCTTCCAAATGGGCCTCTCAGTCGCCTTGGTTCCCTTCCGCCCGGAGCTTCCGCTCATGTCGATCTAGCCATCTGGATGCCTCTTTCGGGTCTTCAAAGAAGCTTGTGGTTCCAAGAGCCACTATTCTGAGTTTCGCCGGATACAGCATTGAGTACGATGTTCCAAGTACCCGCAGACGTCGCTTTACATCCAGGAAACGGGCGCGTCTTTTCTGGACCTCCATAGAAAAATCAGGAAAGAACGAGACTCTGTGACCATCTATGGAGAGATCAGGCATATCCCTGGCCTTGCGTAGAATAGAGTACCTATCCCTGTAGTGCAGTACTTTAATCAGGACAGGTCTTGGTGGCGCCCCTGGTGGCAATGGCCGCGACGGAACTCTGTGCGCCCGTTCAATGGCAAATAGAGGAGATAATACACCCTCTCCAAACTGATCCTTGAGCCATTTCTCAAAATACTGGATTTGGGCCTTCCACTTTTTCAGGCACACCCACTAAACGCACATTATTACGCCTCAGGCAATTTTCCATGTCATCTTGTTTGGCAGAGATAATATCAAGCCTGCGAGAATGTTCCGCTGTTTCTCTTTTTAGCAGATGCACCTCATCCTCCATATCTCCCATGCGATCCTCCAGGGACGTAGTGCGATCTGCCAGCTTTCTAATATCGTGTCTGACAATAGAGATGTCCTCTTTGATAGCCCCCACCTGCATGGTCAGGATAGTAAGTGATTTGCCCCATTTAGAAATGGCCTGGAGAACATCTTTTATAGTGGGCTCTTCCACATCTGAGTACATTGCATCAGAGTCCCCAGCGCCATCTGGATCTTGAATGGCGGTGAATCTGTTAGGGTGCTGTTTCAGGCCCATCACTTCCTCAGGCCCTTCCCCTTCAGACTCCCGTCCCGCTCCAGTCAAGGAGGACTCACTGTGTCCAGTGCCAGAGGTGCAGCTCTCCCTGAGAAGCTCCGGTGTGTGCGCGAACTGACTCAGCCTCTCTGCTACCTCTTGCTGCATATCCGTCACTCGGTCTCTGCGTCGCGGTGTGGCACTCCCGGCGCCATCTTGTGAGGCCTTGCTGGCTCCTTTCCCGGTCCCCCGTTTGGACATGGTGGCCGCTGAAAAGATGCTGAAAGGGCCGGAGTCTGTTCCGGCAGTGTTGCCGATGCTGTGAGCGCTGGGATCCCGGTATGATATCGATACACAGGTACGTTAGGCGGATAAAAGTTTGGGGTAGTGCAGGAGCTCCGGAGATCACGTCCGCTCACATGCCTGGCAGACCACGCCCCCCGGAAGCTGCATTCTTAGTGAGAGGAGGGACAGTGTAGCTGCTGCTGATTTAATAGGGAAATCGATAGCTAGGGTTATTCTAGTGTATTCAGTGTCCACTACAGTCCTGAAGGACTCTTCTGATCTGCTGTAAGGACAGCACCCCAAAAAGCCCTTTTTAGGGCTAGTACATCAGTCTGCTTTTTCTTTTTCTTTTCATGTGTAATCTAATTGCAGTTGCCTGCCAGCGTGTGTGTCAGGCTCACAGCGTATACTGTGCCCACTTGCCCAGTGCCACCACTCATATCTGGTGTCACAGTAGCTTGCATAAAAAAAAACAAAAAAACTTTTTGGACTGTAATAGAATAGAAGTCAGTTGCCTGCACGTGTGTGTGTTTCAGGCCCTGCAAGTGCAGAGTGTCACCAGTGCAACGCCTACCTGGTGTCAGAGTATATTACATAAAAAATCAAATTAAATTTTGACTGTAATAGAATAGCAGTCAGTTGCCTGCAAGCGTGTGTGTCAGGCCTACAGCGTCTACTCTGCCAACTTCTGCCAGTGCACAGTGCCACTCATATCTGGTGTCACAGGAGCTTGCACGCATAGTACAACTAAACTAATCTAAAAAAAATGACAGGCAGAGAGAGGCAGGCCACCCCGCAGGGGCCGTCGTGGTCGTGGTGCTGTGATTCCCTTTGACCCTAGAATAATGCCACGTACCCTGAACTCGAAAAGTTCTGAGGACATAGTTGACTGGCTAACACAGGACACCCAATCTTCTACAGCTTCCACTCGGAACCTTGACGCACCATCCTCCTCCCGCTCAGCTTCGGGCACCTCTCAAGTTACCACTTGCCCGCCCGCCGCCACCACCAACACTAGCACAACAGCTGCTTCACTTCATCTGTCAGAGGAGTTATTTACACATCAGTTGGAAGAAATTAGTGATGCGCAACCATTATTGCCAGGGGATGTAGATAACAGGGATATGTCTCAGTCAGGCAGCATTACACACATGGACGTACGGTGTGATGATGATGATGATGATGTTGTACCCGCTGCTGCTTCCTTTGCTGAGTTGTCAGATACAAGTGAAGCGGTTGATGATGACGATGTGTCCGTGGATGCGACGTGGGTGCCTGCTCGAAGAGAAGAAGAACAGGGGGAAAGTTCAGAGGGGGAGACAGAGAGGAGGAGGAGACGAGTTGGAGGCAAGGGAAGGTCGTCGCAAGGAGCACAGTCAGATAGCATGTATCGGCACCCGGGGTCAGCCAGACAGCACGCCAATCAACGCATGCTGTTGCCACCACCAGAATGCCGTCATTGCGAAGCTTAGCAGTGTGGTATTTTTTTTGTGTGTCTGCCTCTGACAACAGCGATGCCATTTGCAACCTGTGCCAAGAGAAACTGAGTCGTGGGAAATCCAACACCCACCTAGGTACAACTGCTTTGCGAAGGCACATGATCGCACATCACAAACGCCTATGGGATCAACACATGAGTACAAGCAGCACACAAGCTCAAAGCCACCATCCTCCTCCTGGTCCAGCATCTTCAGCCACATCAACCACTGCTGTCCTCCTTGCCCCCTCTCAACCATCTGCCACTCCGTCTCTCGCCTTGAGCAGTTCCTGCTAATCTGCCCACAGTCAGGTGTCTGTCAAGGACATGTTTGAGCGCAAGAAGCCAATGTCACAGAGTCACCCCCTTGCCCGGCGTCTGACAGCTGGCTTGTCGGAACTCTTAGCCCGACAGCTTTTACCATACAAGATGGTGGAGTCTGAGGCCTTCAAAAAATTTGTAGCTATTGGGACACCGCAGTGCAAGGTACCTGGCCGAAATTTTCACAAAAGGCAATCCCCAACCTGTACTCTATTGTGCAAAAGGACGTCATGGCATGTCTGGCACACAGTGTTGGGGCAAGGGTCCATCTGACCACTGATACCTGGTCTGAAAAGCACGGTCAGGGCTGGTATATCACCTACACTGCGCATTGGGTAAACCTGCTGACGGCTGCCAAGCATGGAATGCGTGGCTCTGCAGAGGAGTTGGTGACACCGCCACGACTTGCAGGCAGGCCTCCTCTACTCCTCCTACTCCATCCTCTTCGCTAACCTCCTCGGCTGAGTCCTCTTCTGCTGCTGCGTCTTGCTCCACATCAACTGCACCCCCCCAGCTCCCCAGGGGCTATTCCACATCCCGGATACGACAGTGGCACGCTGTCTTGGGGTTGACTTGCCTGAAAGCGGAGAGTCACACCGGACCAGCACTCCTGTCCGCCCTGAACGCACAGGTGGATCAGTGGCTGACTCCGCACCCACTGGAGATCGGCAAAGTGGTGTGTTACAACGGAAGCAATTTGTTGGCGGCATTGAATTTGGGCAAGTTGACATATGTGCTGTGCATGGCACATGTGTGCAATCTGATTGTACAACGCTTTGTGCATAAGTACCCAGGCTTACAGGATGTCCTCAAGCAGGCCAGGAAGGTGTGTGGCCATTTCAGGCGTTCCTACACGGCCATGCCGCACTTTTCAGATATCCAGCGGCGAAACAACATGCCAGTGAGGCGCTTGATTTGCGACAGCCCAACACGTTGGAATTCAACACTCCTAACGTTTGACCGCTTGCTCCAACAAGAAAAAGCCGTCAACGAGTATTTGTATGACCGGGGTGCTAGGACAGCCTCTGCGGAGCTGGGAATTTTTTTGCCACGTTACTGGACGCTCATGCGCAATGCCTGTAGGCTCATGCATCCTTTTGAGGAGGTGACAAACCTAGTCAGTCGCACCGAAAGCACCATCAGCGACATCATCCCATTTGTTTTCTTCCTGAAGCGTGCCCTGCGAAGAGTGCTGGATCAGGCTGTAGATGAGCATGAAGAGGAAGAGTTGTGGTCACTATCACCACCAGAAACAGCCTTGTCATCATCGCTTGCCAGACCTGCGGCAACGCTGGAAGAGGAGTCTGAGGAGTCAGAGGAGGAATGTGGCTTTGAGGAGGAGGAGGAGGAGGAAGACCAACCACAGCAGGCATCCCAGGGTGCTCGTTGTCACCTATCTGGTACCCGTGGTGTTGTTCGTGGCTGGGGTGAAGAACATACCTTCAGTGAGATCAGTGAGGACGAGGAACGGGACATGAGTAGCTCGGCATCCAACCTTGTGCAAATGGGGTCTTTCATGCTGTCGTGCCTGTTGAGGGACCCTCGTATAAAAAGGCTGAAGGAGAACGACCTGTACTGGGTGGCCACGCTACTAGACCCCTAGTATAAGCAGAAAGTGCCTGAAATATTACCGAATTACCGGAAGTCGGAAAGGATGCAGCAGTTCCAAAATAAATTAAAAAGTATGCTTTACACAGCGTATAAGAGTGATGTCACAGCACAACGGGAATCTAACATGGGAAGAGGTGAAAGTAACCCTTCTCCTACCACGACCACGCCGGCAAGGACAGGATGCTTTACGGACGTGTTGTTGATGGAGGACATGCTCAGCTTTTTAAGTCCTAAGCATTGCCACAGTCCTTCGGGGTCCACCCTCAGAGAACGACCCGACCGACAGGTAGCAGACTACCTCGCCTTAACTGCAGATATCGACACTGAGGAGTGATGAACCCCTTGACTACTGGGTGTGCAGGCTTGATCTGTGGCCTGAGCTATTACAATTTGCGATAGAACTTCTGGCCTGCCCCACTTCAAGTGTCCTGTCGGAAAGGACCTTCAGTGGGGGGCAGAGCTAGCGCCTGTGCTGAATGGCAGCGTCCAGCTGAAGCTCCCCAAAAAATGGTCAAATACGGTGGACAGAAGCATGGGGATCCAGCCCCACAAGCTAAACTATCTCCTGCCCTGTCGGACATGACAAAATACCTGAAAAAGCAGCAAGCAGCTGGTCCGACCAAGGAATCTAAGATGGCCGCGGCTCCCTGCAGCGTTCCACACGGCCGCGCCTCAAGCCAATCTAAGGGAGAAGAAGACATGGGAGAAGAGGGTGAGTCTCGCAAACCTCACGGTTTCACGCCGCTTTATTAAACAAGCATTAGAGGAGGCTATGCACCCCATCTACTCCAAGCTACAGGAGGTAGCCCAGGATATTCAGCAGATAGGCCACAGAGTGAACTCGCTGGAGGCTACACAGGCATCGGCATTAGACCATAGCGCTGCAGTCACTCAATCTCTGTCAGCTTGCCAGTTCCATGTTAATCAGCTATATGCATTCCTGGAGGACCAGGAAAATCGTGGCAGGCAAAACAACCTCCGGTTCAGAGGGATCCCAGAATCGGTCTCTGCCTCTGACATCCCAAGTGCCATCACGAAGATAGTCGCCTCTTTGCTAGGGGACTTTGACCCTGCTATGTTAATAATCGAAAGGGCTCATAGAGCACTACGCCCTCGTCCCAAGGACAGTGACCCTCCTAGGGATGTTATTTGCAGATTCCTGAACTTCCGGAACAAGGAAGCGATTTTAAAAGCAGCCAGAATCGCAACCTCGATCCTCCTGGAGGAGCCCCCTATACAAATATATCAGGACTTATCCCCGTCTACTCTGCAGAAACTGCGGTTTCTACGAACTCTCACATCACTGCTTAAAGAAAAGAAGATCCTATACAGATTGACTTTCCCATTTGGGCTTTCTTTTCTGGTCGCTGGAAGCATATGCAGCTCTGGACTCTCCTCCACTAAACATTCCGGACAGGGATAAAGTGCAGGATATTTCAGATTTACCTCCTTTGCCTGATCTTCAGCACGGGGAGCTTACCACAACGCCGAAGAAACAGAGATCTAAGAAGTCTAAGGACTTAATAACACCCAAGAAGACTCACTCCACCCAGGACGGTTCCTGAGGTCTTCGCATTTTCTCAGTCTTCATTGAAAAGACTCTATAACTAGTCTTATCCTCTACCTCAACCATTTTCCATGTATATCTGGTAAAGATATATGTGGGATTCACTTATATTAATGTACACTGCTCATTTTATCTTATTTTCCCATATATCTCTCACTTCTCCTACCCCTCACTTATGTCCCTCCACTTTCTGCTATTTTTGTTCTGCTTCCAACTACTTCTTCAGCCCCCATTTAATGTTCTTTTGTCCTATTCAACCTATTTATTTCTTCTCTTCTCTGTTCCCTCCTTGATGCAGGTTACATGTGAATATAATTCACTTTCCCCCTACTCACTTTTGGTTGTTAACCATACGACCCCTCATGTTGTTGTTATGCCACCCATTGTGGTCTCAAGTTTTAGTTCTTTTTTCATTACGTTATAATTAGAGTTGAGCGAACACCTGGATGTTCGGGTTCGAGAAGTTCGGCCGAACTTCCCGGAAATGTTCGGGTTCGGGATCCAAACCCGATCCGAACTTCGTCCCGAACCCGAACCCTATTGAAGTCAATGGGGACCCGAACTTTTCGGTACTAAAAAGGCTGTAAAACAGCCCAGGAAAGGGCTAGAGGGCTGCAAAAGGCAGCAACATGTAGGTAAATCCCCTGCAAACAAATGTGGATAGGGAAATGAATTAAAATTAAAATTAAATAAATAAAAATTAACCAAAATCAATTGGAGAGAGGTCCCATAGCAGAGAATCTGGCTTCACGTCACCCACCACTGGAACAGTCCATTCTCAGATATTTAGGCCCCGGCACCCAGGCAGAGGAGAGAGGTCCCGTAACAGAGAATCTGTCTTCATGTCAGCAGAGAATCAGTCTGCATGTCATAGCAGAGAATCAGGCTTCACGTCAGCCACCACTGCAACAGTCCATTGTCATAAATTTAGGCCAAGCACCCAGGCAGAGGAGAGAGGTCCCATAACAGACAATCTGGCTTCATGTCAGCAGAGAATCAGTCTTCATATCATAGCAGAGAATCAGGCTTCACGTCAGCCACCACTGCAACAGTCCATTGTCATAAATTTAGGCCCAGCACCCAGGCAGAGGAGAGAGGTCCCGTAACAGACAATCTGGCTTCATGTCAGCAGAGAATCAGTCTTCATATCATAGCAGAGAATCAGGCTTCACGTCACCCACCACTGTAAGAGTCCATTTTCATAAATTTAGGCCCCGTCACCCAGAGGAGAGGTTTATTCAAATTTGGGTAGCCTCGCAATATAATGGTAAAATGAAAATAAAAATAGGATTGAATGAAGAAGTGCCCTGGAGTACAATAATATATGGTTAAGGGGAGGTAGTTAATGTCTAATCTGGACAAGGGACGGACAGGTCCTGTGGGATCCATGCCTGGTTCATTTTTATGAACGTCAGCTTGTCCACATTGGCTGTAGACAGGCGGCTGCGTTTGTCTGTCATGACACCCCCTGCCGTGCTGAATACACGTTCAGACAAAACGCTGGCCGCCGGGCAGGCCAGCACCTCCAAGGCATAAAAGGCTAGCTCTGGCCACGTGGACAATTTAGAGACCCAGAAGTTGAATGGGGTCGAACCATCAGTCAGTACGTGGAGGGGTGTGCACACGTATTGTTCCACCATGTTAGTGAAATGTTGCCTCCTGCTAACACGTTGCGTATCAGGTGGTGGTGCAGTTAGCTGTGGCGTGTTGACAAAACTTTTCCACATCTCTGCCATGCTAACCCTGCCCTCAGAGGAGCTGGCCGTGACACAGCTGCCTTGGCGACCTCTTGCTCCTCCTCTGCCTTGGCCTTCCACTTGTTCCCCTGTGACATTTGGGAATTCTCTCAGTAGCGCGTCTACCAACGTGCGCTTGTACTCGCGCATCTTCCTATCACGCTCCAGTGCAGGAAGTAAGGTGGGCACATTGTCTTTGTAGCGTGGATCCAGCAGGGTGGCAACCCAGTAGTCCGCACACGTTAAAATGTGGGCAACTCTACTGTCGTTGCGCAGGCACTGCAGCATGTAGTCGCTCATGTGTGCCAGGCTGCCCAGGGGTAAGGACAAGCTGTCCTCTGTGGGAGGCGTATCGTCATCGTCCTGCCTTTCCCCCCAGCCACGCACCAGTGATGGACCCGAGCTGCGTTGGGTGCCACCCCGCTGTGACCATGCTTCATCCTCATCCTCCTCCACCTCCTCCTCATCCTCGTCCTCCTCGTCCTCCAGTAGTGGGCCCTGGCTGGCCACATTTGTACCTGGCCTCTGCTGTTGCCAAAAACCTCCCTCTGTGTCACTTCGAAGAGACTGGCCTGAAAGTGCTAAAAATGACCCCTCTTCCTCCTCCTCCTCCTCCTGGGCCACCTCCTCTTCCATCATCGCCCCAAGTGTTTTCTCAAGGAGACATAGAAGTGGTATTGTAATGCTGATAACGGCGTCATCGCCACTGGCCATGTTGGTGGAGTACTCGAAACAGTGCAACAGGGCACACAGGTCTCGCATGGAGGCCCAGTCATTGGTGGTGCGACTGACCCGTGCGTGCTGCAGCTGAAACTCCACTATGGCCTGCTGCTGCTCGCACAGTCTGTCCAGCATGTGCAAGGTGGAGTTCCACCTGGTGGGCACGTCGCATATGAGGCGGTGAGCGGGAAGGCCGAAGTTACGCTGTAGCACAGACAGGCGAGCAGCAGCAGGATGTGAACGCCGGAAGCGCGAACAGACGGCCCGCACTTTATGCAGCAGCTCTGACATGTCGGGGTAGTTGTGAATGAACTTCTGCACCACCAAATTCAGCACATGCGCCAAGCAAGGGATGTGCGTCAAACCGGCTAGTCCCAGAGCTGCAAAGAGATTTCGCCCATTATCACACACCACCAGGCCGGGCTTGAGGCTCACCGGCAGCAACCACTCGTCGGTCTGTTGTTCTATACCCTGCCACAACTCCTGTGCGGTGTGGGGCCTGTCCCCCAAACATATGAGTTTCAGAATGGCCTGCTGACGTTTACCCCGGGCTGTGCTGAAGTTGGTGGTGAAGGTGTGTGGCTGACTGGATGAGCAGGTGGAAGAAGAGGAGGAGGATGCCGAGAAGGAGGAGGTGGCAACAGGAGGCAAAGAATGTTGCCCTGTGATCCTTGGCGGCGGAAGGACGTGCGCCAAACAGCTCTCCGCCTGGGGCCCAGCTGCCACTACATTTACCCAGTGTGCAGTTAGGGAGATATAGCGTCCCTGGCCGTGCTTACTGGTCCACGTATCTGTGGTTAGGTGGACCTTGCCACAGATGGCGTTGCGCAGTGCACACTTGATTTTATTGGATACTTGGTTGTGCAGGGAAGGCACGGCTCTCTTGGAGAAGTAGTGCCGGCTGGGAACAACATACTGTGGGACAGCAAGCGACATGAGCTGTTTGAAGCTGTCTGTGTCCACCAGCCTAAATGACAGCATTTCATAGGCCAGTAGTTTAGAAATGCTGGCATTCAGGGCCAGGGATCGAGGGTGGCTAGGTGGGAATTTACACTTTCTCTCAAATGTTTGTGAGATGGAGAGCTGAACGCTGCCGTGTGACATGGTTGAGATGCTTGGTGACAGAGGTGGTGGTGTTGGTGGTACATCCCCTGTTTGCTGGGTGGCAGGTGCCAACGTTCCTCCAGAGGCGGAGGAAGAGGCTGAGGCGGCAGCAGCAGAAGAGGCCGAGGCGGCAGCAGCAGAAGAGGCCGAGGCGGCAGCAGCAGAAGAGGTAGCAGGGGGAGCCTGAGTGACTTCCTTGGTTTTAAGGTGTTTACTCCACTGCAGTTCATGCTTTGCATGCAGGTGCCTGGTCATGCAGGTTGTGCTAAGGTTCAGAACGTTAATGCCTCGCTTCAAGCTCTGATGGCACAGCGTGCAAACCACTCGGGTCTTGTCGTCAGCACATTGTTTGAAGAAGTGCCATGCCAGGGAACTCCTTGAAGCTGCCTTTGGGGTGCTCGGTCCCAGATGGCGGCGGTCAGTAGCAGGCGGAGTCTCTTGGCGGCTGGTGTTCTGCTTTTGCCCACTGCTCCCTCTTTTGCTACGCTGTTGGCTCGGTCTCACCACTGCCTCTTCCTCCGAACTGTGAAAGTCAGTGGCACGATGTTCATTCCATGTGGGATCTAGGACCTCATCGTCCCCTGCATCGTCTTCCACCCAGTCTTGATCCCTGACCTCCTGTTCAGTCTGCACACTGCAGAAAGACGCAGCAGTTGGCACCTGTGTTTCGTCATCATCAGAGACATGCTGAGGTGGTATTCCCATGTCCTCATCATCAGGAAACATAAGTGGTTGTGCGTCAGTGCATTCTATGTCTTCCACCGCTGGGGAAGGGCTAGGTGGATGCCCTTGGGAAACCCTGCCAGCGGAGTCTTCAAACAGCATAAGAGACTGCTGCATAACTTGCGGCTCAGACAGTTTCCCTGGTATGCATGGGGGTGATGTGACAGACTGATGGGCTTGGTTTTCAGGCGCCATCTGTGCGCTTTCTGCAGAAGACTGGGTGGGAGATAATGTGAACGTGCTGGATCCACTGTCGGCCACCCAATTGACTAATGCCTGTACCTGCTCAGGCCTTACCATCCTTAGAACGGCATTGGGCCCCACCAAATATCGCTGTAAATTATGGCGGCTACTGGAACCTGAGGTAGTTGGTACACTAGGACGTGTGGCTGTGGCAGAACGGCCACGTCCTCTCCCAGCACCAGAGGGTCCACTAACACCACCACGACCATGTCCGCGTCCTTTACTAGATGTTTTCCTCATTGTAATCGTTCACCACAACAACAAAAATATTATTTGGCCCAATGTATTGAATTCAAATTCAGGCCTTTTTTTACAGACACCTAACACTATCTGGCTATCTATTTAGGTACCGTATTACACTAATACAGGCACAGCAGTAACCACAGATTTAGCTGACTATAAATTTGAGGCCTAGTATTTAGGCGCTGGTTGACAGGTATAGGTTTACTGACAGAATTAGACTTGGAAATGCACAGTAGCGGGTGTGTGTGAAGTTATTGAGAATGACCCTATCTGCACCTTGAATCTTATATACCCTTTTAGGGATAAATTTAATGTAGGTCTGATACAGCAGAAACCACTAAATTAGGAAATTGCAAAATTGGGAATTGTATTTCAACCCAGAACAAAAACTGTGCTTTGACGGACACTAAATAACTTGACCAGCCACAACAGTACAGCAGTAACGACAGATTTGAATGACTATAAATTTGAGGCCTATTATTTAGGCGCTGGGTGACAGGTATACGTTTACAGTCAGAATTAGACTCGGATATGGCCAAAAAATAACCACACTATTGCTGGTTAAATGCACTTGGTGTGACAGCTTCACTCTGATGTAGGCTTTAGCCAAAAAACAACCACACTATTGAGGGTTAAATGCACTTGGTGACGGGCGCAGCTTGCCCCTGATGTAGTATATGGCCAAAAAATAACCACACTATTGCTGGTTAAATGCACATGGTGTGACAGCTTCACCCTGATGTAGGATTTAGCCAAAAAACAACCACACCATTGAGGGTTAAATGCACTTGGTCGCAGCTTGTGCTGGCACACCACAAGACACAAAATGGCCGCCGATCACCCCAGAAAAAAGTGAATGAAAAACGCTCTGGGCAGCCTAAAAACAGTGAGCAATTCAATAGCAGCAGTTCAATCATCCACAGCTGCAGATCGATCTCTGAATGAAGTCTTTTGGAGGAGTTAATCTGCCTAATCTCGCCCTAACGTCGCGGCTGCAACCTCTCCCTACGCTAATCAGAGCAGAGTGACGGGCGGCGCTATGTGACTCCAGCTTAAATAGAGGCTGGGTCACATGCTGCTCTGGCCAATCACAGCCATGCCAATAGTAGGCATGGCTGTGACGGCCTCTTGGGGCAAGTAGTATGACGCTTGTTGATTGGCTGCTTTGCAGCCTTTCAAAAAGCGCCAAGAAAGCGACGAACACCGAACCCGGACTTTTACGAAAATGTCCGGGTTCGGGTTCAGGATTAGCTAATCCCTAGTCTCTAGCTTAATTAGCTAATTGGTTTGCTAACTAACTACCTCTGTTGCCTTTACACTACACTGAACTAAACTGCGTGCGACTTACTACTACTACGGCAGTCACTAAAAACACTATACAATGTATTATGAATAATAAAATATTTTTTACACAATACAATAATACAAGTATAATTTTACGCTATATCTATATATATTTATAAATCAATGGTTATAAATATATATACATACAGACGCACACACCATAGTACAGTAATAACACTACACTACACAATACACAATTCCCATTCCACCCCATACACTATCTATACATTAGACTTACACACATATAAATACCAGGAACCCACCGGCCTGGCTACTCACTGTCCCTACGGGGTACAAGGGGTAAAACAAGGTGGCACTACAAGGGTAAATAATTGCAGGCCAGGGATATAGCCGTGGGTAACATGTTAGTGTAATACAGGAGTTAATCTGCTGCTGGGAGTTAATGCAGAAGGGGTTCAGGGCAGCAGCAGTGAAGGGGTTAATTGGATTGTGGCACTGCAAGGGTTAACTTACATGCATGCCAGGGAATACAGGGTTAATACAGCCCAGCAAGGGAATGCTGGGGCTGCACACAGGGAATGCAGGAGAACTGGGGTGCAGGAATTGCAAGGGTTCAAGGGTTTCTGGATGGTGCAGCAGTGAAGGGGTTAACACACTGCTGTAGGGGTACAAGGCAGCAGCAGTGAATGGGTCACTGCTGCAGGGGTTAATTTGGATGGGCAGGGGAATAGTAGGGGGATCAGGCAGTGAAGAGGTTATTGCAGCAGGGGAGCAGGGGAACAGGGCATTGCAGGGCAGAGGGTATGGGCAACAAGGAATTGCAGGGGTATAATGAGTGGCTATTGGTGGTTCAGGGGTTAATACTTAGCCACCAATGCTCGTATCCAGGGAGTTACTGCTCGTCCCAGGAGAGATCCTCTCTTTTCCTGGGGATGGTTCTCCCTCATCCATGGGGCTGCATGCACTCCACTGAAGTCCACTCTACCATGTGTGCCTCTAAGCTCAAATCCCAAGAGCCCTCCCCCCTAATCCCAAATGCTGGACTATATCATAAGTAGGGGGGATGGAGTTTGGCCATGGGGCAGAGGTGTGGTAACAGGTTTATGATGTCTCTGGTTCGAAAGCCCCCTGACAAACGGTGCCAGCGAGTCTGCAATCTCTTTGTCCTGAGGTGACCAGCAAACGGGCCCATCCTACTGTTTGGGGCCTGAACAAAAGAGGACTAGATACTGATCAGCTGTTATCCTACAGGCTCTCAACAAGTTTTTCTCTGAACATGGGGAATGAACTGTTGATAAGAGTTGATAGGGAATTGAATTTAGGGAATATTTAATACACTTCCCTGTACAAATATATACATATCCCACTTGGCTATTCAACGCCCAGTGACACAGAAAAATAACTTGTATCCATATGTTAGTTAGGTGGGCGGCGGCGGCCAGTTTATGCAGGTTCAGTGCACCAGCACAGCATATGTGCATTTGTGACAGTCAAATAGAAGCTTGAAATACTGCAATTATATTCTGGGTTTAAAAAAATCACCCATTTTTGGCAAGACCCTACATCTGTGGCCTTTGCAGCATTAGTCATTAGCATTTGTCATTGTTCAATACAAGCTTGAAATACTGCAATAATTTTCTGGGTTTAAAAAAGCACCCTTTTGGGGCAAAATACTAAATTTTACAGCCCTTGCTGCATCTGTCAATGTGAAATACACGCGTTAGATACTGCTGTTATATTCTGTTATTTTAAAAAAAACACCCATTTTGGGCAAAATACAAAATTTGCAGTATTTGCTGCATCTGTCAGCGTGAAATAAACGCGTTAGATACTGCTGTTATCTTTTGTTATAAAAAAAACACCCATTTTTGGCAAAATACTAAATTTGCAGCCTTTGCTGCATCTGTCAGTGTGAAATACACGTGTTAGATAATGCTGTTATCTTCTGTTATTAAAAAAACTGCTATTTTGGGCAAAATACTAAATTTGCAGCCTTTGCTGCATCTGTCAGTGTGAAATACACGCGTTAGATACTACTGTCATATTCTGTAATGAAAAAAAACACCCATTTGGGGCAAAATCCTAATTTTGCAGCATATGCTGCATCTGTCATTGTTAATTACAAGCTTGAAAGATTGCAATAATTTTCTGTGTTTAAAAAAACACCCCTTTTTGGCAATACCCTACATCTGCGGCCTATGCAGCATTTGTCAGTGTGAAATTTAAGCTTGAAATACTGCAATAATTTTCTGGGTTTTAAAAAACACCCTTTTTGGGCAAAATACAAAATTTTACAGCCCTTGCTGCATTTGTTAGTGTGAAATACACGCCTTAGATACTACTGTCATATTCTGTTATAAAAAAAACACCCATTTTGGGCAAAATCCTAAATTTGCAACGTTTGCTGCATCTGTCATTGTAATAAACAAGCTTGAAAGACTGCTATAATTTTCTGGGTTTAAAAAAACACCCCTTTTGGCAATACCCTACATCTGCTGCCTATGCAGCATTTGTCAGTGTGAAATTTAAGCTTGAAATACTGCAATAATGTTCTGGGTTTAAAAAAACACCTTTTTGGGGGCAAAATACAAAATTTTATAGCCCTTGCTGCTTCTGTCAGTGTGAAATACACACGTTAGATACTGCTTTTATCTTCTGTTATTTAAAAAACACCAATTTTGTGCAAAATACGAAATTTGCAGCCTTTGCTGCATCTGTCAGGGTAAAATCCCACGTTAGATACTGCTGTTATCTTCTGTTATTAAAAAAAAACACCCATTTTGGGCAAAATACGAAATTTGCAGCCTTTGCTGCATCTGTCAGGGTAAAATCCCACGTTAGATACTGCTGTTATCTTCTGTTATTAAAAAAACACCCATTTTGGGCAAAATACTAAATTTGCAGCCTTTGCTGCATCTGTTAGTGTGAAATACAAGTGTTAGATACTACTGTCATATTCTGTTATAAAAAAAAAAAAAAACATTTTGGGCAAATTTTACGGCGTTTGCTGCATCTGTCATTGTTATATACAAGCTTTAAAGACTGCAATAACTGCTGTTATCTTCTGTTATTAAAAAAACTTGTCTCGGGTGATGACGAAAAACACAGATGCCAACTGCCACGGCTTTTGAAAGTGTGCAGACCGACGAGAAGGGCAGGGGTGAAGACTGGGTGGAAGATGATGTGGTTGACGATGAGGTCCTCGACCCCACATGGAATCAAGGTCATGTGATCTGTGTAGTTCGGAGGAAGAGGCGGTGGTCGCACAGAGCCACCAGCATAGCAGAAGAGGGAGCAGGGTGCAAAAGCGGAGCGGCCGTCCCCTTGACAGTATGCCTGCTACTGCCCAACACAGCAAGGGACCGAGCACACCAAGGCCAGCTCCAAGGAGTTCCCTGGCGTGGCAGCTCCAAGGAGTTCCCTGGCGTGGCACTCTTGTCTTGCTGACGACAAGACAAGAGTGGTTTGCACGCTGTGAAATCAGAGCCTGAAGCGAGGCATAAACGTTCTCAACCTGAGCACAACCTGCATGACCAGGCATCTAAGTGCAAAGCACGAGCTGCAGTGGAGTAGACACCTCAAAAGTCTCTGGCTCCTCCTGCTTCCTCTTCTGCTGCAGTCTCGGCCTCTTCATCCACCTCTGGAGTGACACTGGCACCTGCCACCCCGCAAACAGAGTATCTGCCAGCAACACCACCACCTGGGTCACCAAGCATCCCCACAATGTCCCACGGAAGCTTTCAGCTCTCCATATCCCAAACGCTGGAGAGGAAGAGGAAGTACCCCCCTACCCACCCGCCATCCCTAGCCCTGAATGCCAGTATTTCTAAATTACTGGCCTTTAAAATGCTGTTATTCCATCTGGTGGAGATGGAGAGTTTTAAAAGCCTTATGGCGGTGGCTGTCCCACAGTACGTCGTGCCCAGCCGCCACTACTTTTCCAGTAGAGCCATCCCTTCCCTGCACAACCAAGTGGGGGACAAAATCAGGTGTGCACTGCGCAACACCATCTGTGGCAAGGTGCACCTCACTTACGGATACATGGACCAGTAAGCACGGTCAGGGACAATATATCTCCCTAACTGCACACTGAGAAAATGCAGTGGCGGCTGGGCCTGAGGCGGATAGCAGTTTGGCCCATGTCCTCCCACCACTGAGGATTGCAGGGTGCTTCAGTTTGCCTCCTGTTTCTTCCTCCTCCTACTCTGCTTCCTCATCCTCTACTGGCTCCTCATCCGGTCAGCGTAACACCTTCACCACCAACTTCAGCACAGCCAGGGGTAAACGACAGCAGGCAGCTTTAAAACATATATGTTTGGGGGACAAACCCCACACCGTGCAGGAGCTGTGGACGGGCCTTGAACAACAGACCGATGAGTGGTTGTTGCCAGTGAGCCTGAAGCCCGGCCTGGTGGTGTGCGATAATGGGCGAATCTCGTAGCAGCTCTGGGCTTAGCCGGTTTGACGCACATTGTTTGCCTGGTGCATGTGCTGAATTTGGTGATGCAGAGGTTCCTTAAAAATTACCCCGACATGTCAGAGCTGCTGCAGAAAGTGCGGGCCGTCTGTACACGCCTTCGGCGTTCTCACCCTGCTGCTGCTCGCGTGTCAGCGCTGCAGGGTAACTTCGGCCTTCCCGCTCACCGCCTCATATGCGACGTGCCCACCAGGTGGAACTCCACCTTGAACGGAAAGGAAGAAAGATCCAGCACCTTGTTTTCTTGCTTGACGTTTATTCCACAAACCAAATGTACAGCGGTGATAGAAACCTCCAAAAATAAGCCCCAGTACGGTCTACATGTTTCGAACCAGATGGTTCTTAATCATGACCTCATGATTAAGAACCATCTGGTTCGAAACATGTAGACCGTACTGGGGCTTATTTTTGGAGGTTTCTATCACGGCTGTACATTTGGTTTGTGGAATAAACGTCAAGCAAGAAAACAAGGTGCTGGATCTTTCTTCCTTTCCGTTCAAGTTTATATGCTTGGGTCTCATCCCATCCGTGCACTCTTAAAACTGTTGATGCAGGTGAGCTGGACTTTTACTATTATTTGTTGGAACTCCACCTTGCACATGCTGGCCAGACTGTGCGAGCAGCAGCAGGCCATAGTGGAGTTTCAGCTGCAGCACGCACGGGTCAGTCGCTCTGCGGAAAAGCACCACTTCACCACCAATGACTGGGCCTCCATGCGAGACCTGTGTTCCTTGTTGCGCTGTTTCGAGTGCTCCACCAACATGGCCAGTGCCGATAACACCGTTCTCTGCGTTACTATTCCACTTCTATGCCTCCTTGAAAATACGCTTCTGGCCATGATGGAAGAGGATGTGGCACAGGAGGAGGAGGAGGAAGAGGGATCATTTCATAGGGTTTCCGGCCAGTCATTCACAAGTGGCTCCGAAGGTGGGTTCCTGCACCCACAAATGCCAGGTACACAATGGTCCAGTCAGGGCACAGTTCTGGAGGATGAGGAGGAGGAGATGAAGGAGGAGGAACCTGGCACCCACACCAGCTCATGGCCATCACTGGTGCGTGGCTGGGGGGATACAGAGGACACAGACAATACACTGCCTGGCACACATGAGCGATTACATGCGTCTCCGCAACGACCGCCTAGTTTCCCACATTCTAACTTGTGCTGATTAGTACCGTCCTTAATTCCATCACTAGAGCATGATCGCAAGATGCGCGAGTACAAGCGCATGCTGGTAGACGCTCTTCTGGTGGCATTCCCACCTGACAGCGGGGGCACAGTGGAAGCACAAGGCGATATCAGAGGAGGAGTAAGAGGTCGCTAACGCAGCTGGGGCATCACCAGCACCTCAGAAGGCAGGGTTAGCATTACCAAAATGTGGAAAAGCTTTGTCAGCACGCCACAACAACCAGCACCACCAGCTGATATGGAAGTCTTAGCAGGAGGCAGCATTTCAGCAACATGGTGGAGCAGTATGTGTGCACACGCTTACACCTACTGACTGATGGGTCTGCCCCCTTCAACTTCTGGGTCTCCAAATTGGGCACATGGCCTGAGCCTGCCCTTTACGCCTTGGAGGTGCTGGCCTGCCCTGCAGCCAGTGTATAATATGAACGTGTGTTTAGCACGGCAGGGGCGTCATCACAGACACCAAGGTGATGAAAGCATAAATAAACCCGCAGTAAAATCACTGGTTGGATACGACCATTGAATATCCTGGAAGCGCATTCAATTAAATCCTTCCCTAAAAAACGTTAACAGTGAATGCTAACCGATCCGAGACACGTGGGACGCCAGACAAAAGCGTGACGTCATACACACGTGGGACGGCGAAGGAGAAAACCTACAGCACAAAGTCCTGAAAGGCGCATCGGCAGCTACAACCAGCAAAACCATCGGAGAAGGTAAATGCAGTCAGGGTGTGAGCCTTGATATCGTGTGGGACGCCACATTAGGCAGAGCACCGGACTGACATACTAATACCCTGCTAATAACAGTGACTGGTATACAACTTAAAGTAAGGCAACCATTTAAATATACTATTAACCCTCTAACCAACAAACTTATTTCATTGAAAGCCATCTGGGGTTCATCAACAGACTCATCATTTTAGAGATTACAGAGTGACACTTTATGACCGATTTATCTTTCGGGGGATTTGATTAATGGATAGCAATATATGGTGGAGATGATCGCTGAATGACTATTCATCCTGCCACCCATATATTTACACATTGATCATTTACAAGAAACTATCTTAAGCCTGATTATAGGCTACCATTGAGGAAACTCGCATTTTTCATTGACGCAGCACTACAATTACGGGGAACCCCCCTCCCCACTAAAAGGGTGAAGCCAGGATACGCACTTTATAATCTCACCATGTATTAATTTGAGCAATTTTACCATGTAATATTTATATGTACTATTTTTATCCGTTTTTTTAACCATTTTATAAAAAGGTAATACCCCTCCCCTTCCTTTAAGTGATATTTCTTTTAAGTGTTTTTTCCTAAAGTGATTTTACTATAAAGAAACAGCCTCCGCGATTTATGTCCAAATGAAATAAATGTATATCTTACTTACATTGCTCTCTGTGTGTCTGACCAAGTGAAGAGTGCCAGTTTATTATATTTAAATTTTATATCTATTCTCACATTTTTGGCTGTGATATACCCCTAGTAGACCGGTTAATAAATTTCACAAATTTTTCTTTTACATAGTTGGGTGACATTCACCAATTTTTGGCTGTGATATACCCCTACTCCACTTAGTTGACAGGTAAATACATTTCACTAATTTTTCTGTTGCAGAGTTGGGTGACATTCACCAATTTTTGGCTGTGATATACCCCTGCTCTACCTAGTAGACAGGTTAATAAATTTCACACATTTTTCTGTTACATTTCTTTGGTGACATTTTACCATTTTTGCCGTGAATAAACCCCTGCTCTGCATAGGTGATAGGGACCGAAATTTTTTAAAATCATCTGTTCCATTGGTGGGTGACATTAACCCATTTCTGGCGAAGAAAAACCCTTGCTCTGCATAGGTGACAGGGACTTAAATTTCTCAAATTCGTCTTTAATTAGCCCTTTCATTCGATCCTCTGCTTTAATAACTTGTCGCACATTTCCGCTCGATCACATTGCTGCCATTGACCTCCTTGGATGTGGTATCCCTTTCTCACGCTCCCTCACCCTGATTCGCCGCTAACCGTGATTAACATGGTAGGCGCAGAAAAAAACATTGAAAGTTGATAGAGCAGATATCCAATTGGATCGTGGACATCACGGGGATGTGCGACATGGTGGAGCAGTATGTGTGAACACACCTACACTTACTAACTGATGGGTCTGCCCCCTTCAACTTCTGGGTCTCCTAAATTGGGCACATGGCCTGAGCTTGCCCTTTACGCCTTGGAGGTGCTGGCCTGCCCTGCAGCCAGTGTATTGTCTGAATGTGTGTTTAGCATTAGCACGGCTGGAGGTGGTTATAACAGGTTATATTTCCCAATGTTTTGGGGTGTACCTTAATTTAAACAAAAATAAATAAATAATAAAAAGCAGTGTAGGCTACCTCCTCATCCTCCACCGCTGCTTCTACCTACACCCCCACTTCCACCGCCTCCTCAAGCTCCTACTCCATATGGACCTCGTCCTCCAAGATCAAGATTATTTTATTTATTTTTTACGTATTGTATGTTATTTAAGTAATTTCTCTATCCACATTTGTTTGCAGAGCACTTGCCATGCTCTTAACCACATTTTGCTGCTATTTGCAGCTCTCTATCCCTTTCCATGACTTTTTTTACAGCCATTTTAGTAATCAAAAGTTCGGGATCGGGGTCAAGTTCGGGTCCCGAACTTGAACTTTTTTGTGAAGTTCGGCCAAACTCTTCGAGCCCGAACATCCAGGTGTCCGCTCAACTCTAGTCTTTATGTATGCTACAGCAGCAATCGCCTTGACTGAAGCATCGCAGAAGATATACAGTCTTTGCATCTTGACTTCAGTTGATGGCACGGAAGCATACAGTCGCGCGACATGAAGACTGGACAAAGCTTTGAGAGACTTCTTCCAACCTGTCCACAGGTCCTTTTTCTCGTGAAGTCTCTTAACATCCTTTTACCTTGGATGGTAACAGGTGCTACGAATCCCAGAGGATCGTATAAGCTGTTTATGGTGGACAGAATTCCTCTCCCTGTGTAGGACTTTTCTTCCTTGCTGACTTTGAAGGAAAATGTGTCTGCTTTTAATTCCCAGAGCAAACCGAGGCTCCACTGCATGAGAAGGGAGTCGGTGCTAAGATCCAAGTCCTTTAGATCACTTGAATGGTCTTGGGGTGAGAAGGCTTCCATTTACTCACGGCTGTTGGAGGCAATTTTGTGCAACCTCAGATTAGATAGAGTGAGTTTTCTTGAGCCTTTTTAGAAGATTGATTGCGGTCTCGTTAGTGGGAGTGGATTTCAAACAGTCGTCCATGTAGAAATCCTTTTCAACAAAGGATCTGACATCTGACCCGGACTTTGCTTCACCCTCTCAGGCTGAATGCCTGAGACCGTAGATAGTGAGTTAGCGACTGCAGGGGAAGGACTGTTTCCGAAGATGTGCACTCTCATTCAGTACTCGACAATGTATTCATTGGGGTCGTTGTTGCGGTACCATAAGAACCTCAACTAGTTTCTATGTTCTTCCTTGACGAGGAAGCAGTGAAACATCTGTTGTATGTCGGCCATGAATACTACGGAATCTCTGCGAAAACATAGAAGTACCTCCAGAAGTCTGTTGTTAAGGTCTGGACCAGACAGTAAGACATTGTTTAGCAAAACGCCTTTGCACCTTGCGCTTGAATCTAATACTACTCGTATCTGCCCTGGTTTTTAGGATTATACACACCTAAAATGAGTGAGTACCAACACACCTCGGAGTCTTGGAGCACGGGTGCCATTTCTGCATGGTTGTTCTGGAATATTCTTTCCATCAATGTAAAGAAATGTTCTCCCATCTCTGGTGTCCTCTAAAGTTTGTGCTAGAGGGAGATTAATTGACTGTAGACAAGTTCTTTGTTGTTTGGTAAGCGTTGTCTCTGGGGTTTAACAGTAAAAGTGCGACACAGCTTTTTGACTTGTCTTTTACTATTCCTTGATCCATGATCTCCAAGAACAGCCTGTCTTCTATGGACATTGGGACTCTGTTGTCTTCTCTTGTCCTGTGGAAGACTGTGCACCCTAAGTGGTCTTGCTCACCATCGCAGGCATTGTCTTCACAGAAGGGATCTGTGTAAGGACAAGGGACAGGAGCGCTGTGTGGCAGTTCTTTTATCAGGAAATTGCTGTGACATGGCTGGAATAGGGAAGGACGTCCATTCTCAAGTGTGTTGTAGAATGTACTGTTGACTGAGGTCGACTTGTGTGCTCCTCCTAGACAGATGTCTACTATGATGACCCATCCTAAGTCAAGTCTCTAAGCGAATGGAGTGTTTTGGAGATCACTAATCTGTCCTCTAGCCTTGTGAACTTGTAGTATGTCTCTTCCAAATAGTTAGACTATTGGGGCTTCTGGGTCCAGTTCCGGTATCAGGTGAGCTATACACTTCAGGTGGGGGTGGTATACTGCTACCTTTGGTTTAGGTATCTTAGACCGGTTGTCAGGTATGTGATTGCACTCCAGTATGGTCGGCAGTGACAAGCAGGTCTGACCATCTATGGACTCCACCTTGTACCCACTTGCTTGCCTTCCCGCCGTCTCAACGGTACCTGCACATGTCCTTAAGGAGTAGGGAGAACTAAGATGTTGAAGGTGTCGAAGAAGGTGGACCTGTTGCTTTGATCATCTAAGATTGCATATTTCTTGATCGCCTTATCTCGGTGGCCGACCGGATAAACTCTGACAAGGCAGATTTTCGAGCAGGACTTCCCTCCTGCATGTTCTTTACAGATCTCTGTACAGTGAGAAGTGACTACTGCAGTGTCTGTGTCAGTGTCTATCTGCTTCCTGTTATGTTCCTCCGCTTGGGATGATACCTGAGAAGGTGGTCCAGGGTGTAAAGCCATGTTGTGTTCTGTGCTACCGCATTCTGTGCATGTCACACTGACCTTACAGTTCCTGGTGAAGTTTCTCTGCGGCAAGTTTTTCCAGTGACACTTGTAGGCATGCTGTCTCTTCTTCCAGTGACGCTTGCAAGTGTGCTCTCTCTTTCTTTAGTTGCATCTCTTGTGCAGTAAAGGAAGACCTTACTTTTGCAGCCTCAGCCCAGACCTGGGTTACTACTATGGTATAATTTTTTTTAAACTTTTTTACATGCAATGTGAATGTAAGGTAATTCACCTTGTTCACCAGTAGACAGTTGGCAATGTTTGGTAACAGGAATGGAACTTACCATTCCAATCCTCCCCTCTTGGTAGGAGTGGGCTGGTCCGACTTCCTGCCAAGGATGGGGCTGAGCTAGGATGAGTCAGTCTAGAGTTGGAGAGAGGAGAGTGAGGAGTGAGAGAGAATGTGATCCATCTCCCTCTCCTCCAAGCCAGGTGGACCACAAAAGAGGCTCCCCTAGGAGGATGTAATTGCCCCAGGAAGATTGCAGGGTCCTAGGCCATGGTAGCCACAGTGTGTTTGTGTCAGCAGAGTAATCAAGCATTAATTATATCAAGACTGTGCTGCAAAGTGGTGCGAAACATGTTCAGGCACCATCATAAGAACTTTCAGGGGACACCTATAGCCTGAGGTGCCAGAATACAGCCATACGGAAGGTAATCAGGAGAGAGACATCGTAAGCTAGCAAGTTTCTGTCTTCTTTGCTGAGCAGCCCCCACACCCCATTATCTGGTAGAAGATATTGCTCTCTGTATGAACTAACTGCTGTTCTCTGTTCTACAGTCTCCACCTGCATCCTTCATCTTCACCTTTTTAACTGCATCAAACCCCAGGGAGCGACAACACACAAAATATCATCAGGGTCACTACCGCACCCATCCAGTGGTCTGCCAGTGGGGGGCGGGGGGGGGGCAGTCCTCCTCAGGTGCCCACTGCCAGAAGCAATAAGCGCTTTCATTATTACAGATAGAAGCGCTCATTGCTGAGTCCTGTACCTCACAGACATCTCAGCTCCCTGCGCTTCTTCTCTCCTTCAGGCCGGAGCCTTCTGCTTCCTGCTCCACCATTCAGCAGATGACGCTGCAGAACCACAGGCAGATTCCCAGTCTCCATCCACACAGGCCAGCAGAGTGAACTGTGTCTGCTGGGGAGAGAGAACCGTGAGCTTCAGGAATGGGACAAGGTGAGTAGTTACTACTGTGAAGGGGGTACAATGGGCTTCACTACTACAAAGGGTAAGTACTTTAAAGGGGGGCATAACTACTGTAAAGGTTGTACAATGAGGGCATAAATACTGTGAGGGGGCACAGTTCGCCTCCCTACCTTTTATTAATCTTATATCTATCTGTTTAGTTATCACAATGCACCGACAAATATCAAAGACCTGTTAGCTCTGCTGCATCTACACATCCTGATATACTGTATACACCTCAAACATGCACAACTGATACATCTCAGAAAGTCCCTCTGCCCAGGGCGATGCTATAGAACAAGAAGAAGAAAAGGCAGCTTCCCTCAGATAATAAAAGATAGGCCATGTAATATTCATGACGGGAGATCTTATTACATTCCTACCCGAACCGTATGAGAATCCGATGATAAGAGAAATGGCTTATTAAAGACATGGCCGATGCCGCCTGCTCATCACTGCAAAGCTGCAGATTTTAAGTTCCACGGCTGAGCCCGTGTTTTAGTATTTTCTCTGTCGACAAACTCCTCCATGTTCACAGCCTTTGATATGTGATAAAACATTCATTCTACTGCACTGGGAGAACAGCTGAGAGGAAACAGCGTATACAGGAGAGGGGAGGCAGCGGCGACCAAGGAGATTCCAGTCCTGTGTTCAACCGTAATAGATTCATGTACTGTATATAAGTTACAGTGCAACACATAGGAGGCAGTATTATAGTAGTTATATTCTTGTACATAGGAGCAGTATTATAGTAGTTATATTCTTGTACATAGGAGCAGTATTATAGTAGTTATATTCTTGTACATAGGAGACAGTATTATAGTAGTTATATTCCTGTACATAGGAGCAGTATTATAGTAGTTATAGTCTTGTACATAGGAGGCAGTATTATAGTAGTTATATTCTTGTACATAGGAGGCAGTATTATAGTAGTTATCTTCTTGTACATAGGAGACAGTATTATAGTAGTTATATTCTTGTACATAGGAGCAGTATTATAGTAGTTATATTCTTGTACATAGGAGGCAGTATTATAGTAGTTATATTCTTGTACATAGGAGCAGTATTATAGTAGTTATATTCTTGTACATAGGAGCAGTATTATAGTAGTTATATTCTTGTACATAGGAGCAGTATTATAGTAGTTATATTCTTGTATATAGGAGGCAGTATTATAGTAGTTATATTCTTGTACATAGGAGGCAGTATTATAGTAGTTATATTCTTGTACATAGGAGCAGTATTATAGTAGTTATATTCTTGTACATAGGAGCAGTATTATAGTAGTTATATTCTTGTACATAGGAGCAGTATTATAGTAGTTATATTCTTATACATAGGAGCAGTATTATAGTAGTTATATTATTGTACATAGGAGCAGTATTATAGTAGTTATATACTTGTACATAGGAGGCAGTATTATAGTAGTTATATTCTTGTACATAGGAGCAGTATTATAGTAGTATATTCTTGTACATAGGAGCAGTATTATAGTAGTTATATTACTTGTACATTAGGAGCAGTATTATAGTAGTTATATTCTTGTACATAGGAGCAGTATTATAGTAGTTATATTCTTGTACATAGGAGGCAGTATTAAGTATTAGAGTAGTTATATTCTTGTACATAGGAGCAGTATTATAGTAGTTATATTCTTGTACATAGGAGCAGTATTATAGTAGTTATATACTTGTACTTAGGAGCAGTATTATAGTAGTTATATTCTTGTACATAGGAGCAGTATTATAGTAGTTATATTCTTTTACATAGGAGGCAGTATTAGAGTAGTTATATTCTTGTACATAGGAGCAGTATTATAGTAGTTATATTCTTGTACATAGGAGCAGTATTATAGTAGTTATATTCTTGTACATAGGAGCAGTATTATAGTAGTTATATTATTGTACATAGGAGCAGCATTATAGTACTTATATTCTTGTACATAGGAGCAGTATTATAGTAGTTATATTCTTGTACATAGGAGGCAGTATTATAGTAGTTATATTCTTGTACATAGGAGCAGTATTATAGTAGTTATATTCTTGTACATAGGAGCAGTATTATAGTAGTTATATTCTTGTACATAGGAGGCAGTATTATAGTAGTTATATTCTTGTACATAGGAGCAGTATTATAGTAGTTATATTCTTGTACATAGGAGCAGTATTATAGTAGTTATATTCTTGTACATAGGAGCAGTATTATAGTAGTTATATTCTTGTATATAGGAGGCAGTATTATAGTAGTTATATTCTTGTACATAGGAGCAGTATTATAGTAGTTATATTCTTGTACATAGGAGGCAGTATTATAGTAGTTATATTCTTGTACATAGGAGCAGTATTATAGTAGTTATATTCTTGTACATAGGAGCAGTATTATAGTAGTTATATTCTTGTACATAGGAGCAGTATTATAGTAGTTATATTCTTGTATATAGGAGGCAGTATTATAGTAGTTATATTCTTGTACATAGGAGCAGTATTATAGTAGTTATATTCTTGTACATAGGAGCAGTATTATAGTAGTTATATACTTGTACTTAGGAGCAGTATTATAGTAGTTATATTCTTGTACATAGGAGCAGTATTATAGTAGTTATATTCTTTTACATAGGAGGCAGTATTAGAGTAGTTATATTCTTGTACATAGGAGCAGTATTATAGTAGTTATATTCTTGTACATAGGAGCAGTATTATAGTAGTTATATTCTTGTACATAGGAGCAGTATTATAGTAGTTATATTATTGTACATAGGAGCAGCATTATAGTACTTATATTCTTGTACATAGGAGCAGTATTATAGTAGTTATATTCTTGTACATAGGAGGCAGTATTATAGTAGTTATATTCTTGTACATAGGAGCAGTATTATAGTAGTTATATTCTTGTACATAGGAGCAGTATTATAGTAGTTATATACTTGTACTTAGGAGCAGTGTTATAGTAGTTATATTCTTGTACATAGGAGCAGTATTATAGTAGTTATATTCTTTTACATAGGAGGCAGTATTAGAGTAGTTATATTCTTGTATATAGGAGGCAGTATTATAGTAGTTATATTCTTGTACATAGGAGCAGTATTATAGTAGTTATATTCTTGTACATAGGAGCAGCATTATAGTACTTATATTCTTGTACATAGGAGCAGTATTATAGTAGTTATATTCATGTACATAGGAGGCAGTATTATAGCAGTTATATTCTTGTACATAGGAGCAGTATTATAGTAGTTATATTCTTGTACATAGGAGGCAGTATTATAGCAGTTATATTCTTGTACATAGGAGGCAGTATTATAGCAGTTATATTCTTGTACATAGGAGGCAGTATTATAGCAGTTATATTCTTGTACATAGGAGGCAGTATTATAGTAGTTATATTCTTGTACATAGGAGCAGTATTATAGTAGTTATATTCTTGTACATAGGAGCAGTATTATAGTAGTTATATTCTTGTACATAGGAGGCAATATTATAGTAGTTATATTCTTGTATATAGGAGCAGTATTATAGTAGTAATATTCTTGTACATAGGGGCAGTATTATTTTATTTATATTCTTTGAAATAGTAGTTAGTATTGTTTTATTTATTGTCTTAGACATAGTAGGCAGTATTATTTTCACTAAATTCTTGTTCATAGGGAGTATTATAGCATATGGAGTGAATGGATTCGTAAAAAACAAGATTCCTTGTGAATTTCACAAAAATGTGTCTAGGAAACTATCTTGAAGCTTTTCAGGTTCACTTCACTTTTATTCAGCCTTTATTATATAACAACCTTTAGACTCCTAGGGGTCAGTTTTTTTAGGGTGAGGTATTATATTTTTTTTTTACATTTTCCTCCCCTCCCCCACCCAAGCTCTAACGCAATAACAGCAATAGTAAATGATGTCTAAGTGACCCTGACATACACAGCTAAGGGTAAACGTATGTTTAGCGTCAATACATTTTTATTGAAGTATATCAAAAGATACAAACCATGCTGTTCAACACACGCAGGTGAGTACAGGCATGTATAAAATTAAATCCCCGGATAGGGGGTAATGAAAAGCAAAATCAAAGTGATTGATAGAGCAAATTGACAATTAAGCATAACACAAAAATCAACAATTCCTCAGAGTGTACCAATAGGGGAGAGGGAGGAGCAAGAGGAAGTTATCAACTGTAAACTTCTTCAGCTGGGAGAGTTGGGGGGGACATATAGCTTGAGGACTTCCATAGTCTCCACGTTTTCTCATATTTTGTTGTATTGCAAGTTGCGTTACAAGATGCAGAGGCCATAATTTGTTCGAAGAGGCAGGTTTTGTTAACCCTTTGGGTTACTTCCATTATCGTGGGCGGGTGCAGGGATTTCCACTTGGAAGTGATGGCGAGTTTAGCTGACAGGAGGATGTGACAAGCCCGGCCCCTATAAGCTATGGGTAGGTCAGCGATTCCGATCATTAATAGCGCCATCGAGGGAGAGGGGGAGTACAGAGTCTGGTTTGGACCTGAGAGTTGAGCGATAAGGGAGAAGATTTCCTTCCAAAAGGGTTTAACTATTGGGCAATCCCACAGGATATGAAACAATGTGCCCTTATGACCACAGTTCCTCCAGTAAAGGTGGGAAACAGACGGTTATATGAGATGCAGCCTTTCAGGAGTGAAATACCACCTTAACGTGGTTTTAACAAATGTTTCATATTGAGTCACACAGGTGATATTTTTGGTGAGAAACTTAAAAGCTGACTGCCATTGCAAAGGCGTAAACTTAGCATTTAAGTCTCGTTCCCACGATAACAGTGGTGCAGACAACGTGAACGTGTCTTTGCGATTGAGCTGGGAATACAAGGGGCGGAGGGTTTTTTCGATCTGCTTTGGTGATGACCACATCTCCAATATCCGTCCGTTAGCTGCAGGAATGGAAGGATTCTCTGCCAGGAAATGTCTAATCCTAAGATATTTATAGAAGTCAACATTAGGGACATTAAAGGTGTGATGAAGGCTTTCAAAAGTGGCAAGACTTCCATTTTGTAGTAGCTGTACGATTTCTGTGATACCATAGTTGCTCCAGGCTACCACTCCTAGGTCCGGGATAAG
Source organism: Bufo gargarizans (assembly GCF_014858855.1). NCBI lineage: Eukaryota > Metazoa > Chordata > Amphibia > Anura > Bufonidae > Bufo > Bufo gargarizans. The sequence continues at coordinate 558,069,468 of NC_058082.1, read as the reverse complement.
GTGTTCTAGGACAGCTAGCGGGATTGGGCTTATAGTGGGAAGGGTCTCCGTGGCAGTGAGGGTGTGATACCTAACCCAACAGTCCAGGGCGTTGGAGGCTAGAAAGGATAAGCATGGCTTTACAAATGACTTTGATAGGGAGGCCATCAGTAAGGCTCTAAGGTTGCCCCCTGGGACCTCTGAGGAGTCTATATGGGTCCATTGTTTGGATAGGTCTGTCCTCCACCAGCTCTCCAGTTGGGCTATTTGGGTCGCCAGGTAGTAGTCATAAATGTTTGGTAAACTGATGCCACCCAGTTGTTTCTTAACATGTAATATTTTTGATGCAATTCTAGGTTTCCTATTCCGCCAGAGAAAGGTGTTTAACATTTTGTTACACTGAGAGAAGTAGGATACAGGAAGCTTTATAGGGAGAACCCTAAAAATGTAAAGTAATTTAGGCAGGCAAAACATTTGGAAGGTGGCTAATCTGCCAAGCCAGGATATTTCATATTTGTCATATCATTCCAGGTTTTTCTTCAGATCCGAAAGCAAAGGGGGGTAATTGGTTGAATAGAGTTTATGGATTGAAGAGGTAAGGTTGATGCCTAAATATTGGATTTGGTCTGATTGCCAGTCTAATATGAATTTTTCTTGGAGGAGTTTGATTGATTGAGGAGCTAAATTTAGGGGCAGGCCTGGGATTTAGATGAATTCAGTTTATAATAGGAAAGTTGGCCAAATTGAGAGATAATGTCCAGGGCTGAAGACAGAGAGGATTCAGGGTCAGTGAGTGTAAGTATCACGTCGTCTGCGTAGAGACTCAGGGTATGGGTACGATCCGCAATCTGAACTCCTGTCACTCCCCTCTCTAGCCGCAGAGCCTGTGCAAGGGGTTCGATAGATAAAATAAACATAAGAGGGGAGAAGGGGCACCCCTGCCTGGTCCCGTTGGAGATGGTGAAAGGCCTGGACAGGGTTCCATTTACCCAGACTCTGGCAGAGGGATCTTTGTATAAGGCCTGAATAGAGGTGAGTACAGGGCCCTTTATTCCCATTTTTGAAAGGACCGCAAAGGAAAAGGACCAGCAGATGCGGTCAAACGCCTTTTCGGCATCCAGTGTCACAAAAAGCGCTGGGGTCTTTTTACGGTGAAGATGGGAAAGTATGTTTAGGATTCTTCTAGAGTTTTCTTGGATTTGACGACCTTTAACGAAGCCGACCTGGTCAGAATGTATTAACAAGGGGATGAGAGGGCCCAGTCTAGATGACAAGATTCTGGCAAATATCTTTATGTCCGTGTTTAAGAGGGATATGGGGCGAAAGTGTTTTGGGTCATCTGTCGGCTTGTTGGGCTTGGGGATGGTCACTATTAAAGCTTCAAGCATTTCTCTGGGGAATTAACCAGTTTCTCTGGCGGACTGGAAAGATTGTAATATGTAGCTAGAGAGCTGGTCGAAGAATGCCTTATAATAAGAGTTTGACAGTCCATCAGGACCTGGCGCTTTGTGTGGAGGCAATTTCCTAACAATGGCGCAGAGTTCTTCAATAGTCAGGGGGGCATTGAGAGATTGTAGTTGGGCAGCGGTCAGCTGTAAAAGACCCAACCTGTCCGGGAAGGCATCAATGAGCTCTGGTTGTGGTGGTGTGGCTGTCTTGTTTGAGGACAGGTTATAGAGGGAAGCATAGAAGTCTCCAAAAGCGTCGGCTATGTCCATAGGGGACACTAATTTCTTCTCTGATGTTGAATCTAGGAGGAAAGGTATCTTGGACTTGGCTGCTCTTTGTTTTAAGCGGTTAGCCAACAACCTGCCTGCTTTGTTATCCTGAAAATAGAAAGAGGCCTGTGTCCGCTGCAAGCGTAATTCATGCTTATAGAGGAGACAGGCAGATAGTTGAGATCTAAGAGATTTGAGATCGTCCGACAGTGTAGGGGACATAGATTTTTTATTAAGGGTCTCAATTCTCTTGATTTCGAGCAATAATTTCCCTATTTTTTCTGTACGTTCTCTCTGAAGCCTACTTCCTATCTTTATAAAGACGCCTCTAATAAACGCCTTATGGGCGCACCAAAGGGTGGAGGGATTAGTGACAGAGCCTTCATTTAAATGGAAGAACTCTTCCAATGCGGTTCTGAGTTCCTGGGAAAGTTGCGGATGTTCAATAACATATGTGTTGTTTCGCCAAGGAGAGTACGGTTTACTTAAGTGAGACTCCTTAATTGATAGGGAGATCGGGGCGTGGTCTGACCATGTGATCGTGTGGATAGATGATAGAATTGCATTAGCAATCACTGACCTGCTAGTTAAGAACATGTCAATTCTAGAATAGGATTGGCCCGTTGGTGAAAAGAAGGAATAGTCCCTCTCTGTTCCATGCTGTATCCTCCAGATGTCATATAGGTCTTCCTGTAAAAAAAGAGATGTAACATCTTTCGGGGCATCTCTGGAAGGATTCGTAGAATCTACGCTTGGGTCCATAACGGAATTGAAGTCGCCACTCCAGATCACATGGCCAGACCTCAGCCCTCGCACCTTTGACGCCAGACGCCTAAAGAAGGACAACTGATGCCTGTTAGGGGCATATAGAAAAACCAGTGTATAATCGACATTGTTGATAGAGCACACTAATATAACGTATCTACCTCCTGGGTCCATGACTGAGGTTTTCAGAGAGAAGGCCACTGAATGGCTCACCGCCACTAGTACACCTCTTTATTTTTTAACATAGTGGGATTGAAAGATGTGTGGGAACCTAGGGTGATGGATTCTATGACCATCCGAGTGGAGTAAATGGGTTTCAGTGGCGCAGAAAATATCACATTTTAGTTCGCGGATTTCCCTCCACAGCATAGACCTCTTAAAGGGGCTATTCAGCCCTTTAACATTTAAAGCAGCAATTTTAAGGACCATGTCTGTGGGAGGAAAAGGTGGAACTGTGAGGTGGGGATCACATATACTACGGAGCATTTCAAGGTCCCCGTATATCTACACCCCAGTACAGGTAACTCCGGGGTTATTCCCATTGGTACGTGAGGTAAACAAATACAGAACCCATTAAGGTAACAGTAAAAGAACAACGGGAGGGGTAAACATAAAAGAAAGACTAAGATTGAAACAATAAAAAGGCACCTGAAAGCCATCAGGCACAATGGTGTGGGCTAACAAGGTAGTTTCTGCCCGACTGACCACTCGAGCCCTACACAGAGTGAATACGACAGTTAAACATACTGACAGTTCCCCGGTCAACGTTGCGGTCTGCGCCTTGATGGGACCGTCTGCCAGTCCGACACGATCTGTTCTGGTCCTCTTGATTGGAGATTCGGGATATCTTTAATAGGAATGTTCCAATCCGCTAGTAACTTTTTACCCGAGTCCAGGGAGTGGACTGCGTGCAGTGTGCCTTGGTGTTGGATAAGCACTTTAGTTGGAAAACCCCAGCGATAGGGTATATTGTGATCCCGTAAGGCAGCGGTGAAGGGGGCCAGGTTTCTTCTTTGCTGAAGGGTAGGGGCAGACAGGTCTGCGAAGATTTTAACTTCTTCATGTGGGGCCGGCAGGGGGCCCTTCTTTCTGGAAGCATTCATGAGCATTTCTTTAATATGGAAAAAATGGACCCTAGCAAGGACATCTCTGGGGATTGAGTCCGGAAGATGTTTCGGGCGGGCCACTCTGTGTGCCCTGTCCAGGGTGAGATCTTTATCACTCATGTTCGGCAACAATGATCGCATAAGGTCCAGAATATAAGCTTCCAGCTCCTTCGGCGGTACATCTTCAGGTATACCCCGCAGTTTGATGTTGTTGCGGCGGGACCTATCCTCTAGGTCCACCACTTTGTTCTTGAGCCTCTCTACTTCAGAGGACAATTCTTCATGAGAATCCACAAGGTGGTTGTGGGATGCCGCGAAGTCCCCCATTTTTGATTCAACATGTGTGAGTCGCTTGTCTGCCTCAGTGATTGAGGCCTGCAGGGAAGACAGCAGGGCCGCGAGTTCTTTGTGCATTGAGCGGCTAAACACCACCAGCATCTCTTTGATCATGCTGCCTGTAGCCAGGTCATCTGTGGTGGGGAAGTCTGCTATAGACGGGGTACCCCGTTCACTCACCCCCGCCGGTCCCTGCACATCTTCATGGAGATGAGGTTTCTGCTTCTGTGGGCTCTGGCTGGGAGAGCTGGGAGCGCGGGCCTGCAGGCCCTGCTGGCTGCATCGATCCGGTGTAAATATCCCAGGCAGGGTAAGGGGAACCTCCACCGGCGGCGATGTAGAGGGAGGTCGGGAGGGAGGAGAGCTTCTCTGCTGGAGTGGAGAAGTATCTGGGGAGGCATGCTCCGCGGAGCTTGGCGAGCGCGTGGAGGCAGGCGAGCCCGCGCCATCTTGGTCTCTCAGCCTCTCCACAAAGAAGTCTAATTTCCCTTGCTTCTTGACTGATCGTTTCCCCCTCGTCATCATGGGTATGAAGCGGGAGACTTCTACTCCAGTTCTGTGTGAAAAAAACGGGTGTCAGCTAGTTAAAGCTTGCAGGTCGCTCGGTAGGGCTCGGGAGCTCACAGCTCAAGCGGCCATCTCTCTCGCTGGCAAACCACGCCCCGTATGTTTGGCGGCTTTAATGAGCAGCATGTGTTATCATTTTCATATTCCAAAGCTTGTCCCTTATCGGGAGCATATAGTGTTTAAACACACAAGGCATTATGAGTAGGGATGATAGTTCACAGAATTTCGCAAATAGATTATAGTTGATCCAAATTTATTTGTGATCAATCGTGTTAAAAAAACTGCTATTTCCTGGCTGCAGAGAGCCTGTATAGTGGTGTAGAACACTGTGCCTGTATAGTGGTGTAGAACACTGTGCCTGTATAGCGGTGTAGAACACTGTGCCTGTATAGCGGTGTAGAACACTGTGCCTGTATAGCGGTGTAGAACACTGTGCCTGTATAGCGGTGTAGAACACTGTGCCTGTATAGCGGTGTAGAACACTGTGCCTGTATAGCGGTGTAGAACACTGTGCCTGTATAGCGGTGTAGAACACTGTGCCTGTATAGCGGTGTAGAACACTGTGCCTGTATAGCGGTGTAGAACACTGTGCCTGTATAGCGGTGTAGAACACTGTGCCTGTATAGCGGTGTAGAACACTGTGCCTGTATAGCGGTGTAGAACACTGTGCCTGTATAGCGGTGTAGAACACTGTGCCTGTATAGCGGTGTAGAACACTGTGCCTGTATAGCGGTGTAGAACACTGTGCCTGTATAGCGGTGTAGAACACTGTGCCTGTATAGCGGTGTAGAACACTGTGCCTGTATAGCGGTGTAGAACACTGTGCCTGTATAGCGGTGTAGAACACTGTGCCTGTATAGCGGTGTAGAACACTGTGCCTGTATAGCGGTGTAGAACACTGTGCCTGTATAGCGGTGTAGAACACTGTGCCTGTATAGCGGTGTAGAACACTGTGCCTGTATAGCGGTGTAGAACACTGTGCCTGTATAGCGGTGTAGAACACTGTGCCTGTATAGCGGTGTAGAACACTGTGCCTGTATAGCGGTGTAGAACACTGTGCCTGTATAGCGGTGTAGAACACTGTGCCTGTATAGCGGTGTAGAACACTGTGCCTGTATAGGGTGTAGAACACTGTGCCTGTATAGCGGTGTAGAACACTGTGCCTGTATAGCGGTGTAGAACACTGTGCCTGTATAGCGGTGTAGAACACTGTGCCTGTATAGCGGTGTAGAACACTGTGCCTGTATAGCGGTGTAGAACACTGTGCCTGTATAGCGGTGTAGAACACTGTGCCTGTATAGCGGTGTAGAACACTGTGCCTGTATAGCGGTGTAGAACACTGTGCCTGTATAGAGGTGTAGAACACTGTGCCTGTATAGAGGTGTAGAACACTGTGCCTGTATAGTGGTGTAGAACACTGTGCCTGTATAGTGGTGTAGAACACTGTGCCTGTATAGCGGTGTAGAACACTGTGCCTGTATAGCGGTGTAGAACACTGTGCCTGTATAGCGGTGTAGAACACTGTCCCTGTATAGCGGTGTAGAACACTGTCCCTGTATAGCGGTGTAGAACACTGTGCCTGTATAGCGGTGTAGAACACTGTGCCTGTATAGCGGTGTAGAACACTGTGCCTGTATAGCGGTGTAGAACACTGTGCCTGTATAGAGGTGTAGAATACTGTGCCTGTATAGTGGTGTAGAACACTGTGCCTGTATAGTGGTGTAGAATACTGTGCCTGTATAGTGGTGTAGAACACTGTGCCTGTATAGTGGTGTAGAACACTGTGCCTGTATAGCGGTGTAGAACACTGTGCCTGTATAGCGGTGTAGAACACTGTGCCTGTATAGCGGTGTAGAACACTGTGCCTGTATAGCGGTGTAGAACACTGTGCCTGTATAGCGGTGTAGAACACTGTGCCTGTATAGCGGTGTAGAACACTGTGCCTGTATAGCGGTGTAGAACACTGTGCCTGTATAGCGGTGTAGAACACTGTGCCTGTATAGCGGTGTAGAACACTGTGCCTGTATAGTGGTGTAGAACACTGTGCCTTGCAGTAACACACATAGGGAGTCTGCCGTGGTAGTGAAATAATACTGTGAGTTCGTATGACATGTAGATGACAGGCATCATTCTTAGAATCACTGCACACTTCACTTATTTGGGCAGTCACAGGGCAAAAACTGACCAAACAACTGAAGTGTGAACTCAGCCTTACAGGTCGATGTTAGTGTCAGGTATAAAGTACCATGCAGTGGCCCAAGATTCTACTATAGAGTGAAGAAGCGCACTCCTTTTACACCGATTTCTACAGAACCTCTTCTGTTACACACTGAGACAAGGAGAACCCCCCTGACAGAGTTGAGAGGGTGTCAGCAGTAAGTTTCTGTTGACGTCACTGATTATTTTGCCCTTCTTCTCATCCGTCATAAAAACAACCCCCAAAAAACGGATCCTGTCTGTGGAGCATCCGCCTTCAATCGGTCAGCATTTGGTCAGTAATCCATCGGTATTGCTAAGGCAAAAAAAAAAATTGAGTTGATCCAAAACAGAGACAACACGTAAATGGAATATTTGCATGTCTTCTGTGTTTTGTACCCACTCCTGCTTTTGGCCCCTTTCACACAGGCATTGCGGATTGGGGCCGGATGCGTTCAGGGTGCGTTCAGTGAAACTCGCACTATTTTGCAAGCAAGTTCAGTCAGTTTTGTCTTGCGTTTAGTTGTTCAGTTTTATCCGCGCGGGTGCAATGTGTTTTGATGCGTTTTTCACGCGCGTGATAAAAGACTGAAGGTTTACAAACAACATCTCTTAGCAACCATCATTAAAAAACGCTTCGCACCCGCACTTGCTTGTGGATGCAATGCGTTTTTCATGCAGCCCCATTTACTTCTATTGGGCCAGGGCAGAGGAGGACATTGGCGCAGGACCCACAGCTGGAGAACATGAAGTTGGCAGTGCTGTCACCTGGCCAAGTTTTTAGTTTGGCTTGGCAGAAACCACATTTACCCAGTGGGCCGTAAAGGGCATATATTGTCATTGACTGTAGTTACAGCTCCACACATCGGTGCTACCATGCACTTTAGGAGACAACGACAGGATCAAGGACTGGACCACTTATTGTTTAACAGACGTGTGTACGACTGGTACTGACTTTTTGGAGTAGAAATAACGGCTTGGGACTCTCCACCCTAGCTCGGCACAAGCCATCAGTTCTCTAAAGGGTGCAGAGTCAACCACATGGAAAGGGAGGGAATGTAGTACCAACAACACCTTTGGATGAGTGGATGCATACTGTTGTCTTTTTGCAATCGCCTCTATGATCGATTGCTGACGGAATGACTGATGAAATGAGTGACGACGAGGGGCAGAGGCTATAGGACCAGTAGATGATGGGAAGGGAATTCAGCTCCCTTCTGCTGAGGTGGTGGAGCGTTGACTGCAGTAAAAGGAGTGCGAGCCACTGGGTGATGCAGCGGTTGCTGTGTCAGGCTGTACCACTACATTAGCACCACGGTTTTCCCATGCCACTTTATGGTGACTCTGCATGTGTTGATGCAGGACCGTGGTGAAAACATTGGCTCCCTGGCTACACTTCACCTTTTGCCCACAGATTCTGTAAATGGCCATGCTGACGTCCTCTTGATGATGACTTGATGAAAAATTGCCACAACGGCGAGTATGGCATTTTCTCCCCCACCACTCTGTGCTGACTTCCTGATACTGCTGACTCTGTGATCCCCTGCACCGCTACTTCTTTCCGGACAGGTAGGCTCCTGTGTAACGGGAAGTCTACCCCAGGCATTTTTGGCTTCTGACCTCCCACTGCTGCCACCCGGCTGGCTCATGGCCGCGCAAACTGCTACCCTCTTCTCCTGATGATGATAAAGCCCCCTCTTCATCTGTCTTCCATGTGCAATTGGCCACATCCTTGGCAACTGTCTGCATGTCAATGATGTCACCCTCACCATTCTCAGGGCCAAAGTGGAGCCAAGCCAATAGCATATAATACTTCTCGAGCTGAAGAAACAGAAAAGTACAGAGGCAGGTTGAAGACAGGTGAGGGCACATGGCCTGCTCCCGGGCCATGCCAACTAAGTGTTGTGTCAGAGGAACCCACCGACTCCTGGCTGGGGGTGTCTGATATCACGGCTGATGAAGTAGAAGACCGAGTCAACCATTCAAGGACAGCTGTGTTGCTGGTCAATACACGACTGCTAGATGACACTGGCAGCTCTGGTCTGTCACTGCGACTGCTGCTACCACCCCCTGTCAACTGTCTATCTGACAAAATGTAAATTAAAAGAAACTGCAAGCATAAAAGAGCAATAATATCAGGCCGCAATTTCATCCCAGAAACAAGGAGGAATGGATGTAGTTATATCAACTAAATACACCCCAAAACTGGTTGTATCAGACTGCACTTCAACCCCAATAACAGAAGCAAGGACTACTGGAATTATTGATGTATCAGAATGCAAACAACCTAAAATCTCTAGTAATAGATCACTTTTTCACTGTAAAATGGCGATGACCAAGCAGACTGAGACTTTATATAGGGCTGTGACATCACAGGGGCTGGTTAGCTGCTGATTGGCTGGCTGCCTGCATGCATGGGATTGTGGGTGCTCCCTTTTTTCTGGGCTTCTTACTTCCTCGTTCTAACATGTGCAGCAGCCATTTTCAAAAAAATACGCTTCCTTAGCTTGAAGCCCGAGGAAATTCGGATCTAATTCCACTTTGTCAACTGCGATTCGCTCATCTCTAGTTATGAGGTAAATAGAAAAAAACAAGCATCTAAAAATTATGCCTTAATGGGGTCAGAAGGCTCGCCCATATGACATGCACAGACCAGGAGTCTCACAACACCACCCATCTAGAAAATGAAATGTAGTCGAAGGCACGGAAGTGCGCTACATTTGCGGACAATGAAAGTAAAAGTTTTCATATAGCAGCAGAACTCTTGGATGCTTGGCCAAGAGTCTCATCCCACCAACCAGGCAACACTCTAGAAAACTTTAATTTAGGTGAAGGTGGGGAAGTGGGCCACATTTGTAGACCAACTAGAGTTAAATTTTCCATATAGTGACACCGTCTGTGCCAGATCCCAGGAGAAATCCATTTATACATGGGTCCGCATTTGAGGACCGATGAGAGTTACATTTTCCATATAGCAACAGAATCCTTGCATGCTTTGTGAAAAGTCCCACACCAACACTGCCCCGGCCAAAGGCCAGAAAAATTACATTTAGGTGAATGCGCGAAAGTGCTTTACATTTACCACAACTAAGTGATACGACAGCAACTGAAAGAGCAGCAACTTGGTCAGATGGGAGTTCAACTTGCACGTAAGCTAATTGCTGATCAAGAATAGTTTTATCATGGCCACATATTCTGTTATGGATGTCCCACGATGGAGCAGGAGAAGGAGGACAGACTTGTCCTGATTGAGAATGTTGGCCAATTCTATTTTTGCATAGGATCCGGTGATGCCACCTCGTTTGTTGCAATAGAGCTCTGATACCTATGATTGTGTTTAAACTTCAGCTTATTTCAATCCTGCAGATCTTGCACACGGCTGTGGTTTTGTGTGCCGGCCTTGTGAAGAAAACACCATATGGGCCTTGTTCACACAGAGCAAAAGGCAGCCAAGCTTGGCCTAGGCCTGGCACATTTTAGTCCTGCACCGTCAATGTCAGATGCATCACCTGTTCCCGAGCTGACCACAAAAGATGCAGATCTAACCCTGGCAGTCCTATTGAAGGTTTTGGCTGTACATTACCTTCTTTTTATTGCCACTGCAGCCACCACCCTTCTCCTCTGATGTCTCCACCTTCTCAGAGCCCAGATTCAGACACCAGGTCTTGTCCAACACACAATCATCAGCATAGTACTCAACCTCCCCTTTAGACTGTGATACATCATGGTGGGCTCCTTGGCCCCCTCCCAATTCCCTGCTCTGTATTACTGCCACTGTTGCTGCCCCCACCACCAATATTGTGACTATAGGTGCCACTATTACCACCAACAACACAGATATGCATGGTGTCCATCACCTCATACTGAACCTCCTCCTCAAGGCAGTCAACGAGCTAACTGCTCTCACACAAGACATCAAAAGGAAGACTCTTGGCGAAGTGTCTATCTGCCGAAGTGTGTGGTGTTTAGTTGCCTCTTCTTAGGAAAAAAGAAGGCGCTCCACTAGAAGGGGCCAGTGAATATGGAGAGCATGCACTGAACTGCGGCCTACTACCTCTGTGCAGATAGCTGATTCTGCTACTACCTGCATTCTTTTACATTTAGAACCCTTCCATTTTCCAGACATTTGGCCTAATGTGCACAGTCACACAAAGTATGGAACTGTTTGCAAGTCTATTTTCTGGAACTAAAAGACAAAGTGGCACAATAAGATGTCCTTATGTTTCCACAAACACGCTGAAGACACTGGTACCAGTCTTCCTTGCAGTTGCTGAGCATGTGTGGCAAAAAAAGAGAAAAGGGGCTCATAGGGTAGTATGAAATTGAAAGGATGTTAAAGGCCAGAAACTGCCAATAGTTGTGCTCACCTTTTGGCCTTGTGCATACGTAGGTACCAAACTCGTGAGGGCAAAAGGTCGGTGCTGCCGGTATCTCTCATTCCTCGTGGGTGGAGTGGCCGGTTCTCCAGAGGAGTGATATATAGAACACAATAGGGGGATGTGCACTGCGATAGTGCACAAAGTATGATACCTCTTGGCGCAAAAACCATGACCTCAAGGGAGGTACAGTCATGTGAAAAAATTAGGACACCCTTTGAAAGCATGTGGTTTTTTGTAACATTTTTAATAAAAGGTTATTTCATCTCCGTTTCAACAATACAGAGAGATTAAAGTAATCTGACTAAACAAAGAAAACTGAAGAAAAGTCTTTTCAAGATCTTCTGTAAATGTCATTCTACAAAAATGCCTATTCTAACTGAGGAAAAAGATAGGACACCCTTGCCCCTAATAGCGAGTGTTACCTCCTTTGGCTGAAATAACTGCAGTGAGACGGTTCTTGTAGCCATCTACCAGTCTTCGACATCGGTCTGAGGAAATTTTACCCCACTCCTCAATGCAGAACTTTTTCAGCTGTGAGATGTTTGAGGGGTTTCTTGCACGTACAGCCCTTTTCAAGTCACCCCACAGCATCTCAATGGGATTCAAATCTGGACTTTGACTTGGCCATTCCAGGACTCTCCATTTCTTCTTTTTCAGCCAATCTTTGGTTGATTTACTAGTATGTTTTGGGTCATTGTCATGTTGCATGGTCCAGTTCCGCTTCAGCTTTAATTTTCTAACTGATGGTCTCACATGTTCTTCAAGCACCTTCTGATACACAGTAGAATTCATAGTGGATTCTATGATGGTGAGCTGACCAGGTCCTGCTGCAGCAAAGCAGCCCCAAACCATGACACTTCCACCTCCATGCTTCACAGTTGGTATGAGGTTCTTTTCTTGGAATGCTGCGTTTGGTTTACGCCAAACATGTCCTCTGCTGTTGTGTCCAAATAATTCAATTTTGGACTCATCTGTCCAAAGAACATTATTCCAGAAGTCCTGGTCTTTGTCAACTTTATCTCTGGCAAATGTCAGTCTGGCCTCGATGTTTCTCTTGGAAAGCAAAGGTTTCCTCCTTGCACACCTCCCATGCAAGTTAAACTTGTACAGTCTCTTTCTGATTGTAGAGGCATGTACTTCTACATCAACAGTAGCCAGAGCCTGCTGTAGTTCTCGAGATGACACTTTAGGGTTTTTGGAGACCTCTTTTAGCATCTTGCGGTCTGCTCTTGGGGTGAACTTGCTGGGGCGACCAGTCCTGGGCATGTTGGCAGTTGTTTTGAAAGCCCTCCACTTGTAGACTATCTTCCGGACAGTGGAATGGCTGATTTCAAAATCTTTTGAGATCTTTTTAAATCCCTTCCCAGACTCATAGGCTGCTACAATCTTTTTTCTGAAGTCCTCTGACAGCTCTTTTGCTCTCACCATGGTGCTCACTCTCACTTCAACAGTCAGGAGCACACCAAACTAAATGTCTGAGGTTTAAATAGGGCAAGCCTCATTCAACATGCAGAGTAACGATCTACTAATTATGTGCACCTGGTGTGATATACCTGTGTGAGATCTGAGCCAATTTAAGAGGGAATACATGTGAGGGTGTCCTATCTTTTTCCTCAGTTAGAATAGGCATTTTTGTAGAATGACATTTACAGAAGATCTTGAAAAGACTTTTCTTCAGTTTTCTTTGTTTAGTTGGATTACTTTAATCTCTCTGTATTGTTGAAACGGAGATGAAATAACCTTTTATTAAAAATGTTACAAAAAACCACATGCTTTCAAAGGGTGTCCTAATTTTTTCACATGACTGTATATAGATTATTTTTCTTTATTAATTGGTGATAAGCGACAACGCGCTTCTGAGTCAATATACTCCTTTCTCAAGTCAAAAAGAACACAAAGTTGGTACAAAATGACATACAACAATGAAGTATATATGATAAAAATATATGTAAAAGAAATAGAAAAAATTAAATGTGTATATATAAACATAAAAATTAGGAGGTAATGATGGATGATAAATAATATAATATAACATATAAATAAATAAAAACATTTTGTTACATGAATTTTAAAGTAGAACCTATAAAATGATATGGTCAAATATAATTCATATGTGAACGTACAATAGATGATGGGATAAATGTATGGGCTAAATGTCATATATGTACTACGTACGAAGCCCTTTGGGTTCTTAATAATAATATATGATATTTAAGTTAGATAATTGATATCAGTGTCACATGTTTTGGTGGAGTTTATATTATATTCCAGATGGGACCACTGTGATTTATATGAAAATCTTGGGGTAGTGGAGGCTGTGGAACAGTTTCGTACAGGCAAAATACTGAGGAAAATGAAGAGAATAGTGCAGCCAGCCAGAACCGCAGGGGCGACACGTGAGGTGCACGGTGGGCCGGTGAGGGGCCAGTAATAACACAGTTCATCGGTTACTCACGGTTAGCAGAAAGCCTCCCGGGGCCGGCAGCTCAGTGTTGAGGAGGACAGCACGAAATCCTCTGGGGCACGCTCTGTGGTAGGGAAGCACCAGCCTAGATGGAGGTCGAGGTGCCCTTGGTGGCAGTGGTGTTTAGGGTGCTTGAGGCGGCTGGGTCCCTTGGTGTTATTTGTCGTGACGCCAGTACCGTTAATGGTGGTACAACCAGTTGTAAGAATGAAGTAGACAGTGGTAGGATACAACTCACAGCTTTTACTGATGTTGGCTCCAGTTGTAGCATATACATCCAGCCAGAATACAGTCTTTTGCAATTTAGAGGGATTCTGTTGATCCACTGTTAATGGGTTTAGCTTAGCTTGTAGGTTCTGTATCAGTATTTCTGGTAGGTTACTTTGCTTCAGGTCCCTAGTAAACCACAGTAATTTGGTGAGGTTGCCTGTAATGCTTATTGGTATGCTTAATCCTATTATTTCTGTATCTTCCAAGCCCTTGAACATGTAGCTAATCTTAAGAAATGGCTGTTATCACCGATGTCTCTCTTTAGCTTGGTTCTTCTTCTTCCAGGGACGAAAACGCTATCCTCTGGTTGTAGGATGTAGGAACTAAAAGGATCACAGAAGGAAAACGCTCTCCTGCGCTTCATACCTTGGCTCTACCTCATTTCTGCAGCTGGCTTCACCCACTACTCCGTGGTGTGTAGCCTCAGCTTAACAACGCACTCTGCTCTTCACTAACCTCCTAATCTCCCAGCCCATTCCACTAGGCCTGACCTAAGTATTTATATGACCTAAGTACTATCCCCATCTGGTGGTGGGATGTATAAATTACACCAGACCAGCCTATGAACAGGGATACAACAGGTGTTGTAGTACAAAATGACATGCAAGATGAAAATGCAGTTTCACAGTGATTTTGCAGTTCCCACGTGTCCTGAGCGGGACGCTGCAATAGTACAGGATGAGATAATAAACGATTGTTCAAAATGAAGGCCATAATACAACATAAATAAGAGTCCTGAGATATAACTATGGAAAATAAAGGGGGAGGGAAAATTCATGGTGGTACCTGTATGATCCGTGCTTGTGCAGATGACGCGGCTTCTCACGTGTGTGAGAACGTGCGCCTACAAGAAATAGTCAGAGGGAGAGAGGTGGGGTCTTAGATTGACTGCCAGCCGGCCCGGGGGATCGGGGATGTCATTTTATGTATAGAGAACGCGCACTGTGCGTGCGCAGCGGTTGGCTCCGGAGGAGGAGGGGCGGGGCCTGGGATTGACAGCCGCCCGGCCCGAGGGTTCAGGGCTCACATATGTTGCGTGCGCTAGTGGACCCTGCAGCTAGCTCAGGAAAGAACGGTGTCCGGACATGATTGACAGGACTGCTGGGAATAGGGTGTGGTGATGAAATAAATTGTCTGAATCAATGTGAATAACAACATATGGGCATTGATATTTGCCGAATCGTCAATTAATGTGAATAACAACATATGGACATTAATATCCATTAAACCACCGTCCAAAAAATAACACAGATGGATATATCAGTTTGGCCAATTATTGTATTTTAATTTATTTTTATGTGTGAGCTCCTCATATTATAAGCCTGGATCACCAATTCATGTATTTTTAATATTTTAATATATGTTTTTATATAGGATGAATTAATAAATTACAGGAGATGTTTGAGAGCCAGTCATATTAGTGGATTACTTGTAGCATTTGGTACCGTGGGGTGAACGGTAGACTGGGCTTTAAAATAAAATAAAAATGGAAATAAACTAAAATAAAATGAAAAGTCTGGAATAATAAATAGATAGAATGAAATTATGGTGCCGGGGGTTGGGGACTGGAGGATATGGGGTATAGGGAGGAAATGGGGTATGGGGGGTACAGGGGAATCTTTGATTTGCGAAGGACAACCGTGGCCATGGGATAATGAAGAGATGGGAAGATGGGGACGGATAGGGCGGGGGGGGGGACATAGTAATGGGGGACGCGGGAAAATTTTGATCTTATGGATTGGAGATATTGGGAACTTGATGTTCAGTGAAGGAAGGGTATGAGGATATTTTTTAATAAAAATTATAGAATAATGGTTAGAGGGTGTAGCACGGTTTCGGAATATTAGGGCCGTGTGGCGAGTTGATGAAGGGTCAATTAGAAACAATTGCTCTCAAAGGATTTATTTAGGCCATATGGTTCTATTGTTTGCATCTTAAATATCCAAAATATTTATTTACGTCTCAATTTCTGGTTACGATTAGCCAGGGTAACAGGAATTTGTTCGATTGGTGTTATAGAGAGATTTGCGGGATCCTTGTTTGAGCTTGAAGAAAATGTCTGGATACTCCATGTTTGGTATAATCATTCGTTATGTTCCAGCAATGTTTATTCATTCTTTCCCGCAGGGTTAGGGTGGTATGGCCTATGTACTGTAGTCCACATCTACATTCCAACAAATAAATAAGGTAAGTGGAGGAACAGTTTAGAAAGTATTTAATTGCGATAATAGTAGTATTACTTGAAAATGTTGTGGCCCGGGAAGATATATTTAGGCAACATTTGCACTGACGATGTCCGCACCTATAACTCCCAAATAATTTGGGGAATAGATTGGTGGGATGTGGTGTGTTTTTTTGAGGCCGTAATCTACTTGGAGCAATAAGATTTTTGATGGTTTGAGCCCTTCTGAAGGTAATTTTGGGTCTTGTTTGAATATGTTTTTTTTTTTAAAAAGGGATCCGCTTGTAGGATGGGCCAATGTTTGTTAAGGATGTTCCGCAGGGTATTATGGTTGATGTTATATGTGGTGATAAAATTGGATTTAAAATTTTCAGCAGTCTTTGGATCATTCTGTTCGGGTTTTTCGGGAGGCGAGTATGTTCTTGTGCCCGCTCGTAGGCCGCCTCTATGACCTTATTGGGATGCCCTTTATTTTGAAATCTCCTCTTGATGGTCTGGCTCTGGTGTCCGAAATCTTCATCATTCATGCAGTTTCTGCGGATTCGCTTAAACTGGCAAAACTGAATATTATTTTTCCATTTTTTGTGATGGGCACTTTGATAATCCAAGTAGCTATTGCTGTCTACTTTCTTAAAGAATGTTTTGGTCTCTATAGATTTTCCTTTAGAGGAGAGGACCACATCTAAATATTCTATGGCTACTTTAGAATAGTTAGCCGTAAACGTAAGGTTGAAGGTATTATTATTCACATGTGAAGTGGAATTGCTGACATCATTCAAGTTTTCGTTCCAAATTATTAGCAGATCATCAATGTACCACCTGTAAAATATCAATTTGTTGCGCCAAGGGTGTTCGTTATAAAGGAATTGTTCTTCAAAAAATCAGATATATAAATTTGCAAAACTTGGCGCGAAACGCGTGCCCATCGCGGTCCCTTTTGTTTGCTTGCATATTTTGTTTTCAAACGTGAAGATATTGTGGTTTAAAATGACGTTTATTGCATCCAGTATAAATTGACTTTGTGCGTCAGGTAGGGTACTATCTCATTGTAAGTAGTGTTGTGTGGCATTGATTTCTGCTATACGTGGGATGTTGGAGTATAAAGCTGAGACATCTAATGTTGCCCAAATGTAGGACTCTTTCCACTCCACTTCCTTGAGGAGGGAAATTAGACTTGCAGAATTCTTTAGATATGAGGGTAGTTCCATTACATACTTCCATAGTAGAATGTCTATGTAATGAGACAAATTGCAGGTTAGGGAAGAGATGCCGGAGATGATCGGTCTCCCTGGTGGGTTAGTAATGGATTTGTGTACCTTGGGTAGGTGACAAAATAAAGCTAGATTCGGGTGATCCACAAAGATATACTCTTTTTCCTTCTTAGATAATAATATCTGTTGGTTCTCAGCTGCTTCCAACAGATTTATACATTTTTTGGCGTCCTCTTTTAATGGGTTGACTGCCAAGATTTCGTAGTATTCTTCATCTCCCAGGATTCTGTGGGCTTCAGCTATATAATCACTTTTGTCCTGGATCACAATGCCACCTCCTTTGTCAGCACTTCTAATGATGATGGACTCGTTAGTGATAAGATTCTTTAGGGCATTCTTTTCTTTTTTGCTGAGGTTAATAGGAATGCTCAGGTTTTTGTTGTTGGTCCTAAGGTCTTTTGTCACGAGGGCGGAGAACGTTTCTATGTGGCTCCCTCTATGATGAATATGGTTGTATGTAGATTTCAGTTTGAATTCATTAAATTTGCCTATAAGGCAAAATGAGAGGCCTTTTTGTAAAAGGCTAGTCTCTACATCACTTAGTGTGTGTGAAGACAGATTGAAAATTCAGACTAATGTGTCTTCTTGTTTCTCTTCGGACTCATAGTGCTCATCAGTGGTCCCAGAGTAGAGGGTGCGGTAGGAATGGGCTTAGGATGGTGGGTAAAGGGAATTGTAGAAGGGTCAAAGGTACAGTTAGATGAGGTATGTACTCCAGAGACGGCGCTGTGATGTTTATTGGTATGGTGAACAGGTTTATTTTGGGGTTTCTTCCTATTTCTGTTGAGGAAAACGTTCCTTTGTTGGTATTTTTTGGTGGTGTCCCGATCATATGGACGTATTGATGTCAGATGCATGTTAGGCATGTTTGTGAACTTCTTAAAAGTTGAATCAGTATATTGAGTGAGTGGGATATGGATCGGGCTATATTCTGTAATGGTAACGTGGGTGGATGGGGATCAAGCGTATGTTGGTTGTTCGATCTATTTAACAAAAGTTTTATGTTATTTGTTCGGAAATCTGTCCTATCTCTGTTTAGTTTGGTAGATTTCGTTTCTATTGTTTCTTTTTTTGCATTAAAGGACTCTAGTGGTTATAAGCCAATCAAATTTGATGAAATCATTATGTGTTGCATATTGGGCTATATTGGCCACTTGTGCATCTATCGGTATTTTTAGTGTATCACATAGTTGTTTGCGTTTGGTATACAGTCTATCTAACATACCACCGGCACATGTAAGCATATAATTGTCCAATTCCTTAGTAAAGATGGGGTCATTTTTAAATGCACTTTTAAATCTTAATCTTAGGCTCCTTCGGGACCAGATCTTCTTTCAGGTATATTTCTAAAAGCAGTTAGTCCATGTGGTGTTTGTGGCAGGCGCAGCACTATGAAGTGCCTTTTGCACTGTGGCATTAGAAGAATTTTGGCATCTCTGACTTTTAGTCTAACCAGACTGTCTATTACTCTGTAATTCCTCTAGCGTCGTTCTATGGAAACAGTAGGTTTAAAGAGCACACCAAATGCTTGAAATAACTTCTTTATTAACTTCAACTTTTCTTTATATAACACTGCTGCCTCCACAGCAGATAGTCCATGTTCATAACACATGTTGAAATCTATCACAAAATAGCAGTATGATTAAGATGGTGGTTCAACTGTTGGATATATTTCTCTCTTGAGTATCTGTACTCTCACTTTAAGTTATTTAAGCACTTTATGATCTCTCTGAGAGGTATATCTGAGGTCTAACTAATAGTTCTGCTTGCTCAACTTGGTTTGCAGTTTGCAGTATGCAATTTCTTATGATCTGGTATGAGCAGTTCGCAGTTTGTATGCAATGTGTATGGAATCTGGTTTGTATGCTTGCAATTTGTAGCTTGCAATTTGGTGGAACTGTAAGTAAACACAGTTTAAGTAACTGTAAGTAAACACACTGGTTCAGTATACAGTTCTAATCACAATACTAACAATATGAACATTATATAACTGCTCTAAATCCCTATTTTGGCCTCTTGTTCCCATAAAACTGGACTCTGACTGGAACTGTGTTTCTGTTCAGCTCCACTTTCTGGTGAGTAATGATTCTAGCAGCTCCTGCTAGGGGAATTCCCAGACAGGCTGTGTGTGAGGCTGGTTGTGATTGGTCTACATTCTTGCCCAGCAACAACAGATTAACACTATGCTTTCTGTTGTTTCTGCTGTATCACTGAGCTTACCTTACATTACAAAATGAATCGTAAAGGCATATTATCTTTTTTCTGCTTCTGTGAACCCAAAATATAACAGTTATATGACATCCAAAATATGATGTCACAGTAAATAACTCTGCTTTTGGCTTTAGCACATAAACATACGAACTGTATTAAGGCTATTGGCAGGTCTAGCTGTATACACATATAAGCTATACTAGCAACCTATTACAGGTCCTAGCTAGCCAGCTACACTCCCACCAAAATTACCTATAAATCTATGTTCTTAGTAATAGGATTTGAACATAAATTTGAGGAATTTTCCATCAGGTTCTGAACTTCCAAGTGTCTTTTATCACTCTCAAGTAGAACAACTAACTTCTGTATAGGACGTTCCAACTTGAGTGGAGTAGTGTGACTTTTTTTCTTTTTTATCAAGTTTTGAGTCTCCTATTTGTAACAACACTCTTCTTACTAGTTTGTCTTCATCCTTTTGAACTTCTAGAACTTCCATTGACTTCTAGGTAAATCTTCTTCCTTTACTAACACTATGTCACCAACTTGGACATTTCTTCTGGGTGTTTGCCATTTACTTCTTAGCATAAGATTGGCTAAGTACTCTTTCCTCCATCTATTCCAAAACTGTTTAGATAGATATTGAACTCTTCGCCATCTCCTTCTGGCATATAAATCCTCTTTGGTTAACTTGCCAGGCGGGGGCTGTATGTAATCAGACTTAAGGTGAAGTAGATGGTTGGGAGTTAAAGGGTCCAAAATTGTTGGATCGTTGATGTTATCAACTGTAAGTGGACGACTATTAACAATAGACATTAGTTCATAGAATAGGGTCCTAAGTGAAACATCAACTATTCTTCTGGCGTTCCTTTTCAACACTGAACTTAACACATTTCTCACAGTTATGATTTGTCTTTCCCAAACTCCTCCTGTATGGCTTGTATGTGGAGCATTTATATGAAAATCACATTGATAAAGAAAAAGTAACTGAGTATTTGTTTGAGAAACAATCTCTTTTAGCGCTTTCTTCAATTCATTCTTTGCACTGACAAAATTAGATCCTTGGTCGGATCTAAGCTCTCTGGCGGTACCCCTAATGGCTATGTAACATCTTTCTTAAGGCGATAAATGCGTCAGTTGACATATCCTGTAACATTTCCTGGTGAATTGCTCTGGAGCTCAGACATGTAAATATTAGTCCATATCTCTTGTACTACTTGCGGTTCTGTTTGGTAATGAATGGGCCAAAACAATTCATTCCGCTATAAAGAAATGGTGGTGATGGGTTTACACGATCTGCCAGTAAATCTGCCATTTTTTGCTCTTCGGTAGGTCTACATGCCTTTCTGCAGACTACACATTTGCTATAACTTTGCTTCCTTTCACAATCCAGTAACCACCTTCTCTCAAACAGCTTTTGGTAAAGCTTCTTCCTTGATGCAAGGATATGTTGTGGTAGTGATAATCAATCTTGTGAAGGTAGAGTTTTTGGGTAGAATTGCTGGATGCCTCACTCTGCTAGGTAACAATGCATTTTCCAGTCTCCCTCCCACCTTCAGTATACCATCCTGCAG